>NW_028327175.1:150632938-150933956 GCF_987537825.1 Furipterus horrens | reverse complement strand
CTTTTGATTCTTTATCTGGATAGAGGATAACAAAGAATAGAAAGAATGGGGATTCAGTGAGACTATTTTGAGAATTTATTTGGAGAAAGCTATGCTGTAAATCACACACATACACACACACAAATGCAAGATGGAAGAGCTTCTTTCATCACCACAATCACTGTGAGTGATTGAAGGGGAGATGCTGTAGTAGCTTATATAGTTTAATATTCAAATAGGTGTGCAGAGTGGGCTGGTTCATGTCTCATACCCAAGAACCAACACCAGGAGCCAACTGCACATTTCTTTTCTTTATCAAGAATACAATATATTACTCAAGCTGTAAAGTAATAATGTATTTCATTTTTTCAATGAACATCCTATAGTCTGCAAAAATTAAAGATCATTACTTTATTACATGATTCACCTAAACCATGTTTCTCTCTTGATTGCAAATTTGGGCTTTGGGGGCCAGGATTCTAATCAAGGAGCAAATAAAGGCTGTTTTACTCATCATCACCTAAATGGAAATTCTTTTCAGACTAATTGAAACAAGCTCGGTGCTTTTATCCACTTTTCTCCCTGCCTTTGAGTCTATGCACAGATACTGGTTTTGGGCTCAGTTGATTAGCTTAAAATAAACCCTTTGTTTTTGATACGTGTAGACTTAATGTGACTGCAAGTGTCAGGGTTGATTATTATTTTGATTAATCACATAGCAATTTTCATTTCAGGAGTATGTTCTGTCCATTGTTCCTTTTAATTCAAAGCTTTACTTAGTCCTGAAACTACTTTTGCCTGAGATATAGAGCCTTACCTCTCTTCCTTTGAAAGCAGAAAGATAAACCTTCTTTGATATGCAGATGTAATGATTTTATCATCACGAACCAGCTGTGCTCCTAAAAAATAACCCAGCTCTGCAATTACTGCCAAGAAAAAGAAGGGATTCAGATAAAATATTTTAATACCAAAGATATAATTTTGGGAGAATGAGATTTTCCCTAACATTTAACTGTGTTCTAGCCAACACTTCTATATGGCAAATTTTAACTCTTCAGTTATGTTATATTTTATAATTGGTTTATTTTGCAGGATATGCCAGAATGCACAATTTAAATATTCTATGGCTTTCCTGACAGTTATATTTTTAATTGCTTAGGTGGAAATCTGATGTGTTAAATATTTTCCAGGCTAACACTATTTTGGCTACAATCTGTAGTATAGAATAGCGGGGAGGTTGGGCTGTAACTACTTTTTCTTGTGTATACTAAAGAAGCAACACAACCTTTTGAGGGGCTGCTCGGTCATTGTAAAGATCCTTTCTTAGCTCAGATGCTGAGTGATATGTTTGTCAGTCTCCAACTTTTTCATAAGGGGGAAATTGGGACAACTGTAATAGAATAACAATAAAAATTAAAAAAAAAAAATTAGCCCCACTCCATTTTGGTTGGTTGTTAAAATATACATTTTCACATTTAACTAGAGGAACTGCAGTCCAGGTCTTGACAACAATCATTGGGCCATCTATTGCTTTGTCAAGCCTTATTCCATTATTCTGGAAGTAGGAACCTTCTTTATGAGAAAATTACTGACCTACCCTGTTATGGACTGAATGTGCCCCACCCCCAAATTTATATGTTGAAACCCTAACCTCCAATGTGGCTGTATTTGGAGATGAAGCCTCTAAGGAAGTAATTGAGGTTAAATGAGGTCATAGTGTGGGAATCATTATGACTCAGTAGTTGCCAGTGGTTGGGATTTAGGCTGAAGAAAATAAGCTAGTCAGAGAATGAGATTAGTAGTCTAAGAAGCAGAGATGTGAGAGGAAGGGAGTACTGGTTGTGGTCAAGGCTTTGGTTCCAGTTGTTTCTGAGGCCCAGCTCCACCTCTTTTCTTCTGATAATTCCATAGTGAAGCTAGATAAATTGGATCTGAGTCACTTTCAACTCTTAAGTCTTGCCTCATACTGGAGCATAGTTTCCAAGCTTAATGCAGTTCAAGGCTCAAACATTTGGTAGAACCAGCAAATTACTTGATGGATTAGTAGTCCATTCATCTTCCCATAAAACTGCTTCCACAAAATTGTGCTTAAGCATAGGATCAGCCTCCTGCATTGATGCATGATAGTAGAAGAAACCCTATAACACAGTTGTAGTCATCTTAAGAATCTTAGGGAAGTTGTACATGACATAGCGTCCTCTTTCTAAAGACGAATGAGATAAATATATTTCTACTTGGAGGCATTTGGACAGTTTTTGAGGGATAACATCATACTCTAGTGAAAGGAGCATAGAGTTGGACTCAGATCCTGATAGTGCAAGTCAGGCTCTGTTACTCAGAAAACCTGTGAGTACTTGTGAAAATAGAAATTCGTAAAGTACACACTGATAATGTGTGTGCTGTGCACCTCACATTATGGTTGTAAGCTAATGTATATGCAAAGTGCCTTGTAAATTAGGAACCATGATTCATAAATTGTGAATGTGATTTAACAGTTTCATTCTCACTTTTAATAGGAATTTCAAGGTAACTTGTTTAACTTTCTTTCATGCTGCATTAGAACTCCAAATATGGCTGCTTGGAGAAATCTGTACCGTGACAAAAGCATTAGGTTGTGGGTGAAAAGACATGAGCATTTGAAAGATGGGTCAGCAATTTTATTGTTCTGGGATGATGGAGACCTTGTATTTGACATCTAGCTCTAACCCCAGGATTCTGGGTTCTTTGTGCAGATAAAAGCCAAGGTCTATCAAGGATTTGACTGTTTACAACAGAATCGCTTGATTTGGCTCACCCAAGGGTTTATTTGGTTATTAGCATGTTGTCTGCTTGTATTTTAAATCTACTTTGATGCAAACTTTGTATTTCTCCCTTCAGGTTTGTGTGTGTGTATGTGTCTGTGTGTATGAGAGAGAGAGAGAGAGACAGACAGGAAGATAGAGATACAGAGCCAGACAGACAGAGAAGAGAGATTTCAAATTTGTTTTTTGATAAATGTTCAATAAAGAAATTATAGAATATAGAAAAAATATTCATACAAAGTAAAATTTACTACATTTTCTCCTATGCAGAAACACTGTTAGCTGTGAATTTCTTTTCTGTATATATTTATATAATTGAGCTTATGCACATTTAAATTCTACATCCTGGCTTTTTAAAATAACATTACATCTTAGTAATTTCCCAAAGCCATTAGAATTCTTAGTAAATATAATGGGTATGTAATAACCCATAATCTAGATGTGTTTTTTTAAATTTCATCATTATCCCATATTTAGATATTTAGATGAACTAAGAATTTTTGCTCTTATAAATAATGCTGTGATTAGTAATTTTGTTCATAAAAGTCAGTACTCTTAAAAATAACTTTCCATTTAGTTGTGGCACTTCTTTTATCACATTTGGAGACTCTTCTACTAACAAACAGGTTAGTTCTGAAGATTATGTTTAAGTCCATTTGTTTCTAAGTCCAAAGAGACCAGCAAGAACTAGTACCATCTGTTGGTGGTAGAAAAAGATGGGGATGTTGCTCTGGCTTGTGATTTTTTAAAAATCTCAGTTTAGATCTCTAAGATAAGCAGGTGAGCTTTTGTGCTAAATTTTTAGATACTGAGTTTATTTATAAGCTATTTTATAGAGTTATTTATTTATTCAAATTTATATCTTATTGTTATTCAAATAATATATTCTGATTATATAAATAACACCTTCATCTCAAAAGTATGGAAAACAGAAAATTCTGAAGAATAAATTTCATACTAAAATTATCTGTAACTGTATTGTGCTTACCCTTTTATTGTGTTTTTAGTTCAATGTGTGTATTTGTGTGTATTCGTACTTTCCCGCACATAATCAGACTCACATTATGTATGCAGTTGTTTATGGAAGTCATCTTGTAGTGAGTCCTGGTGGCATCCATTTTACATTTGAGTGTATGATTTACTCTGTAGTTTTCTGTGGACCATCTCTTGCACTGTGTCCTCTTGCTTTGCCCAGGTATATGATCAGGTAGCGATAATAAGGGAGTAGTTAGTGCATGGAAAGGGCAGATAAAAGTTTAAACTCCATCTTGTGTCTATTAGTTTGATGACCTTGGGCAAAGGAACCTTCATTTCTGGACCTGTAAAACAGAATCAATAATAACACCTACTTCACAAAGTTAGCATGTGGATCAAATGGAATAATGGACATAAAAAGCAAAATCTGACCTACTAAATATTATGTCACTGTTGGCTAAGAAGTAAAATATTTTTTAAGTGGGAAATTGTGGAAGGAGCACCTGAAAACAAATATCAGTACACTTATTAGCTACAAAAGTCTCAAATCCAATACTCTGTTCCATTAGGGAACAATATTTGAGTGTCGTAGTCTTAGCTCATCTCTTAGATCTTGCCCACTTTCAGGTGGTTTAGGGTCTCATAGAACATTTATCTTTGTAAGGAACACAGTATACATTTATTCATTTACATATTTATTTAGTAAATAAAATATCAGGAATACCATACTGTGTGTCAGGCACTGTGCACACCTCTAGGGATAAGACGTAAACAAAGCAAAAAAAATTGATCTTAAAAGGCACACTGGTGTGGGAAACAGGTGAGTAAGCACAATCTTATGCCCATAGTACGAACATCTTACTGGGCAAACAAAGATAAGGCATGCTTGGAGAAGAAAGAAAGAAAAATGGGTAAGTCTGGCGCAGAGCAGGTAAAAAGGGATTTTGAAGAAAGTAAGGGAAGTCTGGGATTTGTGGTGAAAGTGTTTCTGTCTTCCCAGCAACTCACTGTACTCTCTCCTATTTTTAGTGCAATCATTTCAATAGAGCTGACCCCATTTCCTGTCTTGAGTGACAATTGATGTGTCTTTGATTAATAAAAGTGGGAAAAATTAGTTATTTAATTAAAGTATCTTGTTGCATTGACAAAACCTTGCAAAATATGATATTTATGAAAAAATAAAATAAACGGAACTCCTGGCCTTGACAAAAGTTTAGACAGCACTAATTTGTATGATAAAGGCCATGCCTCTAACTCTAATTAATATTCAATTGAGTGGCATCTGAATCAGGTCATGGATGCAGTCTTAACAGCAAACATGAAGTATTTTATTGGTGGAAGAGGAAGCATAAGTCATATTAATTACATAATTAGAACATTTACTCTTATGTAGAAGAATCTTTAAAAATAGTAGGCCAAGCAATACAACCTGTGTTCTCAAAGGTTACACATTTATTTTGTCAACTGTTTAAATAATTTGGGTTAGAATAATTCTTTTCCTTGGAATATCTGTGTCATAGGATCAAGGTATATTTCTTGAGTCATTGCTTAATTTGTGGAGATGGTTAACTGGTGAGTATTTTAATAAGGAAGAAAAAAACAAAAGGTGGGGCAAAAGTAGGTTTATAGCTATGCATACTCTAAACACAGAGTTCATTCTTGTATTGTTTTCATTAATTTTTGTATTATTTCCTATATGAACAACTATAAACCTACTTTTGCTCCACCCCATATTTCTTTTTTTTTTTTTTTTAATTTTATTTTTTGGTTATTCAATGACAGTTGTCCCATTTTTCTCCCATTGCTCCCCCCTCCCAGCCCATCCTTTCTCCCACTATTATATCCCTCCCTGTTGTCCATGTCCATGAGTCATTCATATACGTTCCTTGACCTGACCCTTCCCTTACTTATCCCCCTTCTCTCCCTCCCCCCTCCCCCCTACTGACTACTATTCTAGTCTTTGCCTATTTAGTTCGTTTGTTTGTGTTGCTCTTTAGTTTCCTGTATTGGGTGATAGCATATGGTATTTTGCTTTCTTTGCCTGGCTTATTTCACTAAGCATAATTCTCTCTAGTTCCATCCATGTTGTTGCAAATGGCAGGAGTTCCTTCTTTCTTTCTGCTACATAGTATTCCATTGTGTAAATGTACCACAGTTTTTTGATCCACTCATCTACAGATGGGCACTTAGACTGTTTCCAGCACTTAGCTATTGTAAACAGGGCTGCTATGAACATAGGGGTGCATAAGTTTTTTTGAATTAGGGTTTTAGGATTTTTCGGGTATATGGCAGTTCCATTTTTAGTTTTTTGAGGTAATTCCATACTGTTCTCCATAGTGGCTGCACCAGTCTGCATTCCCACCAACAGTGCAATAGGGTTCCCGTTTCTCCACATCCTCGCCAGCACTTGTTTGTTGATTTGTTGATGGTGGCCATTCTGACAGGTGTAAAATGGTATCTCATTGTGGTTTTTATTTGCATCTCTCTGATGGCTAATGACGTTGAGCATTTTTTCATGTGTCTATGGACCTTCTGTATGTCCTCTTCGGAGAAGTGTTTGTTCAGGTCCTTTGCCCATTTTTTAATTGGGTTGTTTGTTTTCTTGATCTTGAGTTGTATAAGCTCTTTATAAATTTTGGAGATCAGTCCCCTGTCTGTGATGTCATTGGCAAATATGTTTTCCCATATGGTTGGTTTCCTTTTCATCTTGCTGATGTTTTCTTTTGATGAGCAGAAACTTTTTAGTTTGACGTAGTCCCATTTGTTTATTTTTTCCTTTATTTCTCTTGCCTTAGGAGATGTATCCGTGAAGATATTGTTACATGTGATATCTGAAATTTTCCTGCCTATGTTTTCCTAAACGACTTTTATGGTATCACAGCTTACATTTAAGTCTTTAATCCATCTTGAGTTTATTCTCGTGTGTGGTGTAAGTTGGTGGTCTAGTTTCATTTTTTTGCCCGTCCCTGTCCAGTTCTCCCAACACCATTTGTTAAAGAGGCTCTTCTCACTCCATTTTATGTTCCTTCCTCCTTTATCAAAGATTAGTTGACCATAGAGGCCTGGGTTTATTTCTGGGCTTTCAATTCTGTTCCACTGATCTATATGTCTGTTCTTATGCCAGTACCAGACTGTTTTGATCACAGTGGCTTTGTAGTATTGTTTGATGTCTAGTATCATGATTCCTCCTGCACCCCATATTTCTTGTGACTATTCCTGGATATCCTTATAATGGTGTTGGCTATTCTTATAAACTCTGATTCTAACAACTGTGAAATATGGAAATTGCTAAATTGTGGAAGCTCTTTGGTGTTGTGATGCCATCTTAGAAGCAAACAACATTGAAATTACTTTGTTATCTACATTAAGATGTAAAGCCCACCTTCCATCTCTCAAGACAGAAAATGGTGAGAACTGTGGCCAAAATAGCATCAGCTAAACCAGCTGTTAATGGAAGACAGGATTTTGAGGCACAGAGTGCAGACTGGGTGGGAACTCCCAATGAGTTAGAATTAGGAGGAAGGAGAATCTGGCTCAGAAGTCTTACCTTTCCATTAGTAATGAAAGTATTAATGTCATCATTGTCACTGCTCTTGCCATGGTTATTAACCTCAAGGTTTCTCAATTGTCTGCTGCTGAGAAAATAAGCCAAGTGATACTTTTTGTGTGGGACTGAACATAGGCCTTAGCTCAGAGCAATCATTCCTAATGCTATCAATTTGAAATCTAGATGAAATATTTTTTTAGTCATCTCACTCAGCAGCTGCATGGCAATAAAGTGTTTTATCTAAGAGCTGTGTGAAGCTAGAAAAAATGTGGAGGTATAAAAAAACCCCAACTTTGTTACAGATTTGTGTAAGGGAAAGATTCTCTGTGTTTGTGAGTCACACTATTTTGCTGGTTTCTTTAAAAAAAGGAAAAAATGGGATTTTTTTTTTTTAAATCAGCTTGATCCAGCTGTCTGAGCATCAGAAATGATTGCAGCTGGCTAATCTCTAATTATAGAATCTCTATTATTGGTGATGTAAGTGGCTGAATCTGTGGTTGGACTTCTATGATCCCTGGCTTTATGAAAAGCTTGGATTTTTAGATAATGTTTTTTTCCCTTTGCATAATAAACTAAACAAATTTAAATTAACTCTTGGGGCAAATATAATTAAGGAGCTGCAGATGATATTTTTGTTTCTTTTGCTAACCAGAGTATGCCCTAACTGTGACTTTGGATGAAGCTATTAAATTCTGTTTCTATGGGATTCAGTCCAGAACAGTCAGCTCTGACTTCCTAAGGTATATGGAGAGGCCAAGGTCAACATCATCAATTCTGAGTTCCAGAGGAAGTTTATTTCTCTAATGGTTTGTGTTTAGAGAAGATCTCAGACAGAATTATTGCATTTTAACTTTACCCAACATTTCATCGATCATTTGCCTTTCTTACTTTCACTATACTAATTCTGACTATTTTTGTAGGTTTAGAGACAGACAGGGTCAAGGTTGAGTCTATGTAAGTTATCAGTGTTGATATACAGGCATACCTTGGAAATATTTCAGGTTCAATTCTAGACCACTGCAAAAAAGCAAATATTGCAATAAAGCAAGTCACAAGAATATTTTGGTTTTCTAGTGCATATAAGTGTTATGGTTACACTATACTATATTAAGTGTGCAATAACATTATGTCTAAAGACAATGCACATACCATAATGAAAAATACTTTATTGCTAAAAAATGCTAACATCATCTGAACCTTCAGCAAATCATTATCTTTGTGCTGGTGGAGGGTCTTGCTTCAGTGTTGATGAAAACACATAATCTGTGAAGCACAAGAAAGGGAATAAAATGAGTTATGCCTGTATTAGTCTACTCAGGTCGCTATAACAACATATTGTAGACATAGTGGCTTCAACAACGTTTATTTCTTACCATTCTGGGAAGTCCAAAATTAAGATGCCAGCAGATTCTATTCCTGATGGGAACCTCTTCCTGGCTTGCAGACAACCCTCTGTCTTCACATGGTGGAGAGAGAAAAAGGGCAAGCTCTCTAGTCTCTTCTTCTAAGGCTACTAATCCCATCACAAGGACCCCACCCACACCACCACTTTTAAACCTAGTTACCTCCAAAGGCTCCCCTCCAAATACCATCACATTAGGGATTAGGGCTTCAACATATAAATTGTGGGGCAGGGAAGACCCAAACATTCAGCCCATAATAGGAAAACCTTGATTAGCTGAGACTTATCAGTGTATAATCCTCAACTTGTCACTTTAAGAGAAGGAGATATATCACAGATTTTTATTTATTTATTTATTTATTTTTTGGTTAAAGGGATCTCAAGCTGCCCAGCTGCCTATGTTGTCTTTGTGTTTGGTATACTCGTAATATTATGGGGTATTATGATGAGTGGTGGCAATGTAACTCAAAACACTGGAAAATATTTAGATACTGCATATTCAGTATGTAGTAGAGTTGGCCCTTAATATCCACATGTTCCACACCTGCAAATTTAAGCAAGAGAAGATCAAAAATATTTTTAAAATGTTACATTGTTGCTGACATTTATTATGTAGTTAGACCTACAATAATTGTGTTTATACTGAACATGTACAGACATTTTTTCTTGTCATTATTTCCTAAACAAAGCAGTAGAACAAATATTTACATAGCACATATATTGTATTAGTAATCTAGCAATGATTCAAAGCATAGGAGAGGATGTGCATAGGTTATATGCAAATACTATACCATTTTATATAAGAGACTTGAGCATCATCGTGTTTTGGTATTCCCAGAGTAGGGGTGGTAGACTAATTGAAAGCTTGAAGTTTGAGTGATTCATATTTTATATCTAAAGCCACAAAGATTTAAAAGCTTAGAGTTAATATGGTAACCTAAACAGGATGAAGAGAATTATTCTCTAGAAGTAAGTTTCTTGAAATTTGAAATGATAAAATAAATACTTTTTCTTCAATTAAAAAAAAAAAAGTGAGCACTGGCTGGTGTGGCTCAGTGGGTTGAGCACTGGCCTGCAATCCAAAGGGTTGTTGGTTCGATTCCCAATCAGGGCACATGCCTGGGTCCAGGGCCGGTGCCCAGTTGCGGGCGCGCAAGAGGCAACCACACAGTGATGTTTTCCTCCCTCTCTTTCTCCCTCCCTTCTCCTCTCTCTAAAAATAAATAAATAAAATCTTTTTAAAAAATAGCAAGAAAGCAGAATCTAAGGAAAATGTTAAAGTACTGGAATTTTATTTAGTTATAAGCCTGGGGTTGAAAAGGTGTGGAAGAAGAGAAGTCCAAAAAGGAAGACGTGAAACTGTGTGATGTGACCCATTTCTGTGCTGCTACCGTACCCCAGTGAGCCACAAGGAGAAAGAGCAGGTCATTCAGGAGGCGTGCTACTCAGCCTGAAGGACTCTAGCACAGTTGTGAGGAGGACATGTGTCTCCATGTAACCTACGGACATGGAAAAGAGGGCAGGTGGATCTGTCCGGCCCCCTCCGATCCCCCATTTCCCACAGGTCAAGTTTTGCTCTGCAGGGATTTCACTCCCCACACTTCTGAATTGTGCTGTTAGTCCCCATAGCAGCTTAGGAAGGTAGTGCGTGCCATTCGTGTCCTGAAAGGCACAGGTGATTTGGCATGAGGGAGATGAGGGCCATGGAGGCCTGAGAATTAAACTCACACCTTCCATCCTGGGGACTTGAATGAAGGTGGCAGCGTGGTGTGTCCAGAAGGGAACTATTGCCTTAGCAGGGGCAAGGCAGCCAATTAGAGCTGGCTTATAAAGTTTAGTGTCTTACAAAATCCTACTGTCCAATTTGTAATGTGAAAATTTAGAAAAAGTAAGAAGATAAAACAAGCATGAAAATAATTATTGTTCAGGAAACTAGACCTATTCAGAATCATTTAGGGGAAGAGGGTTGTTTTAGTCAGGGTTCTTCCATAGAAACAGGATGAACAGGAGATACACACACACACACACACACACACAAACACACATGGAATATCTATATATTCCATGTGTGTATGAGGAAATAGATTTGGAAATATCGATTGTTGGAACATTAAGCAAAATGCAATTTTCCTATCCTGTTCAGTCATTTGCAGCTACACTGTAAGACCAATGACATTTAGCTTGCCAATTCTCTTGCTGGTTTCTTTGTGATGGTCCTCTTATCACCTTTGTCTTCTTGCCCCAGTTGCTTTCTATCCTGTTGCCTTTGTGTGGGAGTAAATGTGTTTGCTCATAGAGCTAGCTCTAAATGTACTCAACTCTGCAGGCAGGAACACAGAGAATACACCTTCTCCGATAATGATCATTAGGTCTGAGTATATGCAACAATTATAATTAATATACCATAGATTATATACATATATGAATAATATTTATTACTATCCCAAGGTGGATTTTATTTTTCCAGGGCAAGAGTATATAAGGTTGATAGGTTTGGTAACTTTGGAATTAAATAGTAAACTTGAGAAACAGAAAATATTTGGTCATTCTAGTGCAAAAATTCCTTTAATTTTTTTTTTAATCCAAATATTCCTCCTCAAGGTGGTTTAATATTTGATCAGCCAATTTGCTATCATCCTGTCGGGGATACCATTGGTGCCCAAACCACAGTCTTTAGGAAGTCCTCCCTTTGTTCATAGATACACAGTGCCAAGAGGCTTTTCTCTCCTTGGCTAGTTAGTTTCTGATTGTAACTGAAAGGCATATGGCAGGCATACCTCACAATGGGAACAGAAAATCAGAGAAAGCCAAATGGAGAGAATGACTGGAGAGGGAGGAGAAGGGAGAGGGAGGGCAGGAAAGGGAAGTAGAGGGGAAAGGCGGGAAGAGGAGGAGGAAATAGGGAGAAGATAACATACTCAGCAGTTAGGAAAACAAATGAGAAATTGCAAAAGGACATAAGGTAACTGCTAGTTTATATCCTTGTTGCCACTGTCTAAAGATTGCAAAGTGGTAGGTAGTTTATTAGTTAAATCCATCCCATAGAAACATTTTATTTGATCTTCATAATTAAAAAAATAATTTCCAACTGAGATTTTATATCTAAAATTTTAATATTTCTGACTTTAAAAAAAGCATAAGATCTGGCAACTTTTGGCCCACATTCTCTCCCTGCAACAGGAACCTGCCACTGAGGGACAGGTGTCTCCTTCAGACCAGACGTGAACTCTGTCACCACCATTCCCCAGTGTTCCCTTTCCACCTGCTTCACTGACTTATCGTACCTCGCTAGCCTGTTGGGTTTTTGAATTAAAGGCTCTTGCAAGATTCTCTTCTATTGTCTAATCATCTTTAAATATTTATTCTCTTCAATCTATTTCACACATCATAGGTGCCAATGACTAACTGTGATTAATGAATAAAGAAAGATATTACTGGGAACAGGCCTGATTCTAGCATCTGAGGTAACCAGAGCAAGAATACAGACATCTAAAATTAATAAAGCAAGTTAATGAACAAGTAAAAATCATCCTGTCTTCATCCTGTGGCAAATATATCTTCATAATAACAAATCAAGAATATCTTTTAACTTATAGTTTGAATAAAATTACATCTGGCAAACTGCCAAAGATGACAGAAATTAATAATTTTTGCACATATGAATGTTCTTTGAGCAGTGAAATAAAGACTTACATAAATTATGTTATATTTATTTCATAAAATTTGTGTTTCTTGTTTTTACTTCAGCAAAATAAATACTTATGCTATTATAATCATGATTTATGAATAATTTGTCATCTATTCTTGGCAATGTCACATTTTTAGTCATTATGAGTTTTAGATATAATTAATTTCATTTCAAAGAAATTTCATTCTAAAACAATAGCAATTGGAATTGTCAAAAATGCTAAAAGCAATTACTTTGATTTTGAAATAATATAAACTTTACATATTATATCAAAGTCATGAATTTACATATGATGATCAAACATTAGATTCGGATTACATATGTTAAAATATGATCACAGGAAGTATCAGATTCTTTAATTTTATTATGTAAATCTATAAGACTTATTCCTTAATTTTCACTCTATTTAAAGCAATTTTGTATCTATACAGTAAAATAAAGAATTGCTATCATGCCTCATGTATGTATGTATTTAGATATAGGGGTGTGTGTATGTGTTTGAATCATGCAAGTTAACCTACCAAAAAGGGACAACGTTCAGTCTGATACATATTTAAGTTAAAAAAAATTGTTTCATACTGTAAAATATTCATTAGCTGCCAATGCCTTACTAATTTGCATGTCTCTCTAGAATGACAACTAGGAAAGAAGAGGATCAAAAATGGTTGCTCAGCACTAGTGTGAAATACTTTGTTATGCAAGTCTAGTACATATGGGAGGCAGGATTGACAAGTTATCTAATGTGTCTTTTCTCCTACTCAGTCTCTTCTGTCATTCAAATCTTCCCAGTGCCCTGGAGTAGTGTCTATGGAAAAACATGCCAACTACCAGGGTATTTAGACAGTCACTTTTCTTTTCGAGAATATAAAGCAATAACTGTGGATGAGGGTTGCCCTGAGCCGGGAGTGGTATTAGGAGCAGGAGTGAATGTTTATTTTAACTGTTGGTCACACTCAGTCGGGCTGCGCACCAGGTCCCCATGTGTCACCATGTGTTCACTAACAGTTCTTTCTTTCAGGCATGGGCCCAGTACAGAGCCTCTTCTTGCCTGAGTCTAAGGGTGACACTAGCTGCCAAACACATGCTCCTGAAGCGTGGCTCTAATCATAGTGGATCCCACTCAGAAATGTTGGCAGGTGCACAGAATGCAGTCAAACACGGCGTTGGGGGCCCTAGGTGCTCAGGCCCCAATACAATCTCCTGGGCTTCCTTTCCCTCCTACTCTTGACTTTGAACAGCCTCCTCAAGGTAGAAACTGCATCAAAACAATAAATACTAGATACCAGCTACTGTATGTACATTATTTCTTCCCATCCTTAAAATCTTGCAATATTGTTTACAATATGATTTGAACATTAGAAACATTAAGTTATTAGATATTCAGTAATTTCTTCAAGGTTCCCACCCAGATCTGGCTCCAAAGGTGGTGATTTTTCTACCAACGCAAGCTTTTCTCAAAAACCCAGAGACGGCTTTTTCCTTCTGCACAGTACCTTCTTGCCCTGCATTTAAAATGTGTTCAATTAATGTTTGTAAACTGACTATACTTATATTTTCACCAGAGCCCCAAAGGAATAGGTGTCCAAAGCCACAATATGTTTTCTTCAGGTAGTTTTTTTTTTTCTTTAGAAGAATGGCTTAATTTACTAAAAAGGAGCTGACTGCACCCAGAACTTTCCCCACAAAGCCCACATTGAGTGCGTACTTGCTGGTTCTCTCTTCTGTTACTACGGCTTAGACTGGCTGTTGTTTCTGTTTAGAGCTCTTTGAGATTCTGGATAGTCCTAGACACTTTTTGTTCCAGAGTGTGACAGTGAATTCTTAGCATGAGGGTTATTTCTTTGGTTTTACTAGTAAAGCTAAGAACAGAACAACTGAATTTTTTAAATTGCATGTATATGAGGTTTTTGGTGTTTAGAGACTTTACCTAATCACAGCCTGTGTATGTGTGCTGGATGCCATTTGGCCACTTTAAAAAATAAGCAATAGCTTAAAATACTTTAGCAGATAGCAACAGTAACAAGGGTGTGGGGGGCTGGATGACACTGAGAACTCAGGAGACATACACCCACAGAATTATTAATATGGCTTTCCTATTCACCCTCTTTATCAGTATAGCTTTATTATTCCACTGCCTTCATCAACTTGATTTCACTATTCCAGAGTACCCTGCCCAGGGAGATAAAAGTTGCAAGTAAAGTTATTGTTTCAGGAGCTTCCCATAAAGCCTATTAAATGAGCATCAAACTATTCAACTCTTTAAATAGATAGCATCAGGTCACTGTTTATGGCCCAAGACTCTTTGAACTGATCCCCTCAAAATCCTCACCTTGTTTTTCTGCAGATCATAAATTATTATATCACAATCCTCATCATACCCCCTTCCCGTTGAGTGACTCACCTTAAACCAGACTTTACAATCTCATAAATATTCCAACTTCTCCATCTTTACTTAAGATTCTGGCAAGGTAGTATTCTCCCTTATCAGATAAGAAGAAATGTAGCTTGGTCTTCAAAAGTCCATTTTGATGATATTTGGAGGGAGTCAGTGTTTGGCAAAAAAAAGTATGGCTGAATACCAATAATAAATGAAGCTGGGTGGTATTATTATACTATTCTCTCTATTTTTGTGTATGTTGGAAAAGTTAAAAAAAAAAAAGCTAAAATCCTCAAATTAAAGCCTTGCCTGGGCTAGAGGCCAAGGAAAGGAGCTGCTGAGTGAGTGACGAGAGCTCAAGATAATGTGATAAGTAGACTGCAAAAATGTAGCTTGGTATCAGCCTCCTGTAGCCCTGTGACATAGTCACCTTCAATTTAAGGAGTGTGAACATAAAATTCCCAATCCAGTTCTTGACAGTCTATAACACAACAAAGCATTCCTGGCCACGTAGTGGTACAAGGCAGACCCCATTCCGTCACGCTGCTCTTTATGAGCACGTGATCCACGGTGGTCAAGTTCATTCTAGAGCTTGGAGAGGGTGAAGTGAGCCTTCTTCCACTGTGTTATTTCTCATGATGGTAGAAAGAGAGTGAATAACAAATATATAAGACAAGGGGATCCTTACGTTGAGTAATATCATAGGAGCCATGCAGTTGGGAGGATCCCACAGCCTGATTGGAAATAGCCACTTAATATTCACATATACTTTGCCTGCCATTTCTTTTCTCACTTCATTTCATACCTCTCATAATATTTGGTTTTCTCCTTCTGAGCCTTCTCCCTGACCTCAGTAGTTTCCCAACTCTTCCCTTCCTTCATTTCTACTGCCAGAACTTCCGTGATTATAATGGGGGTGGGTGGGTGGAATATGTCATCTTAGTCCCTTTGACGTTCTCCCATAGGAACAACTTCATGAATGGCAGAGTCATAGGTAGTCAAGCTCGTTCACAGAAGCCAATTTACCAATAAAGTAGCAGAAATGAAAGTCTCTTTCAGTGGAAAACTGAGGCAAATGTACTGAGACAGTCCCATTCTATTTCCAAAAATAGAGCACAACTTTCTTTCTTTTTCTTTTTTTTGCCTCCAACCATCAATTTTATTGAGGTATAATTGACAAATAAAATTGTATATATTTCAAGTGCACAATATGATGATTTGATATACTTGACCATATATATCGTGAAATGATTACCACAATCAAGTTAATTAACCCATCTATCATGTCACCATTTTTTCATACATGAGGTAAGAATGCTTAAGATCTACTCTTTTTAAAAAAAAATAATTCATTTATTTATTTATTTGTTTTGTTTATTTATTTATTTTTAGAGAGAGGGGAAAGGAGAAAGAGAGGGAGAGAAACATCACTGTGTGGTTGTCTCTCACTTGCGCCCCCAACTGGGGACCTGACATGCAACCTCGTCATGTGCCCTGACTGGGAATCAAACCAGTGACACTTGGTTCACAGGCCGATGCTCAATCCACTGAGCCACAGCAGCCAGAACTTAAGATCTACTCTTAGTGAATTTCATGTATACAGTATTAGTATTAATAACTATAGGTATCATACTGGACAGTAGATTCCCCAGAACTTTTCTTCTCATAACTGAGTCTGTACCCTTTGACCAACATCTCCTTTTTCCCGCCAACCCCCAGCCCATGACAACTATACCTCTACTCTCTGTCTCTGTAAGTTTGACATTTTTAAGATTCCACACATAAATGAGATCATACAGTATTTGTCTTTATCTGGGCTATTTCACTAAGCATATGTCCTTCAGGTTCATTTATGTCATAAACGGCAAGATTTCCTTCTTTTATGACTGAATTATCATCCACATAGTCCATTACATACATATATATATATATATATATATTATATTCCACATGTATATTTTATATATTCATATATATATATAGTAAAATCACATTTTTAATCCATCAATGGACACTTAGGTTGTTTCCATATTTTGGCAGTTGAACACAAAAATACAGATGTCTGAGATACTAATTTTGTTTACTTCAGATATACACCTAGAAGTGTGACTGCTGGATTATATGGTAGATAGTTCTATGTTTAAGTTTTTGAGGAACCTCCATACTGTTTTCCATAATGGCTGCACTGATTTACATTCCTACCAACAGTGGGAATATACTCATCTAGGATTCCTTTTCTCTACATCCTCACCAACTTGTTACCTCTTGTCTTTTTGATAATAGATATCTTAACAGGTATGAGATGATATGTAGTGGTTTTGATTTGTGTTTCCCTCATGATTAGTGATGTTGAGTATATTATCTTGTACCTGTTGTCCATTTGTGTGTCCTTTTTGGAAAAATGTCTATTCAGATTGTTTGCTTATTTTTAAATCAGACTTTTTTTTTTGCTATTGAGTTGTATGGGTTCCTTATGTACTCATATTTTAGATATTAATCCCTTATCAGATATATGGTTTGTACTACGTATGGGCTGAAGGTTTGTGTGCCTCTAAAATTCTTATGTTGAAATTCTGATGCCCCATGTGATGGTATTAAGAGGTGGGCCTTTGGGAGGTGATTATCTCCAGAGGGCAAATCCCTCATGAATAGAATGAGCTCTTTTGTAAAAGCAGCCTTAGAGAGCTTGCTAGCCCCTTTCCTCTAGGTGAGACTCTGGTGATGAGTCTGTAAGAGAGCTCTCACCAGCCACCACATGGAATCTACAGTGCCATGACCTAGTACTTCTGGCCTCCAGAACTGCTGTTTATAAGTAATCTAGTGTCTGGTATGTTGTTCTAGAAGTCCACATGGAATAAAACAGTTTGCAAATAACTTCTCCCATTCCTAGGTTACCTTTTTATTTTGTTAATTCTTTCTTTTTTTTGCTCATCCTTTATTTATTTATTATTAAATTTATTGGGGTGACATTCATTAATAAAATTATATAGGTTTAAAGGGTAAGAACACAACTTTCTGATTGGGCTGTTGGGGCTTCTTAGAAGTTCATAAGTAGAACCCACAAGTCAATGTCCTGTAAAATGAGACAATCAATGTTTCATAGTATTATAAAACCATTAATTCAAATTCTAACCGTTGCTCAGTCCTTTACCATTTTAATTAGTCACTTATTATTTTGATGTGATCACTGACCAGACAGTTTTAACTCCTACATTTTTCTCCCCTTTATACTGATTTTCTTTTCTGTTTTTTTTTTCCCTTTCCTTCCTTCACTCTCTCCATCCCACCCTCCCTTCTTCTTTCCCTCCCTTCTTTTCTTATAAAAGCATGCCATGCAACTTTATTTTTACATTTCCCCCACATCACAGAATTTTAAAGCTGGCAAGGCCACTCAGGATCATCATATCTGGCTGCCTCATAATTTAGGACTTGAGGTCCAGAGAAGTTTGGCCACTCACATGCAAGGTCAAATGTGTTAATGGTAGAACTGAGGTTGTTTTAGGCTCCTGAATTCCCCTTTGTGCTTTTTCTTATGTTATACTACTCTCCAAGCTTTTGAACTTTCAACATTTTAGTTATTAGATGAAAAGTATCTCTAATGGGTGATATACATTTTAAAACTTACCTTCCCTTGAAAGTTGATTCTGTATATTCTATTTTTTCTCACTAGATAGACCATTTCTGATGAGTTTTGTAGCAGTAAGTCATGTCCTGTTGGTTCTAGGACTTGGTATTTACTATTTTGGCCTTGAGGACCATTAAGAAGATAATTGTTTCTGTGCAGGGTCAAGCTCAGAGACAGCAGACCCAGCAATGATATGAGTTAAATCCTATATGGAGGGATTGATACCAAATATAAAATTGCAGTAGCCCCAACTGCTCCAGAGCCAGGGGCAGTTGGCTCTCTCTGGATGTATGTAAGTAAACCACCTACAGATGACAGCTTTCAAGGTCCATGGGAGATCTCTCAAGGAAGTAATAGGGCAAATCTTATTTTATACTAATATGCACTTGGTACCTAGAAATAGTTGTGGAGTGAGACATTATGCTTTTGGAATTATAAATACATCTGCAGTTTTCAGTCTCAGTAAATCATATTCCTCTCCAAGTTTAACAACATATGACTTTTGAGTTATTTTTCAAGTATGATTGGTGACTGATAAATATTTTATTATGTTTCATTGCCTTCATTTTGAGCCTACTGGGGAAAGGGCTTGGGGGAAGGAGAGAGTGAAGCAGAAGAGAGGAGTTCAGGGCAGAAGAGAAAAGGGAGGACAATGCTAAGACTTTTCTCTATTGATACTGGGCAACATAAACTTCAAAATTGCTTCATATTTGGATTTTAGCCACCTTTCATCTAGCTAACTAATACTGGCTTCATTAGCAACATGCTCTGAGTTAGGAGTTCTTAATTTTTCTTTCCTTTTTTTCCTCCTCCAAGTCATACAGGATGGATGATGGCTGGGGTGTGGAATTTTCCCATCAGCGTGCCAGGGTTATGAGCAGTTCCCAGTGGAAGAGCTGCAACAACTCCACTCCTTAACCTCCACTGGAGAATGCAGTTAGGAATGAATGTGAACGAATGATACTGTTGTAGAAAAAACTTGGATCTGCTCTGATTTATTATTTAGAAATAGAATTATTCACAAATGTCAATATTTGACAAATGACTTACAAATTGCAACATACCTTACAGTTAATCATATCATGCCAGGCTGTTGAAACAACACTGTTGAGGACTGTTGCTTGAATTAGTTAATTTAAGTAGCCAGACTTTTTGTTTCTGGAGAATACCAGAAATCTTGCCTCTCTTAAAAATAGCTATCTTTTATATATAGCTATATCTTCCATATATATGCGGCGCACCTGAAACCAAGCTGTATTGACTCCGTCTTTCCCTTGGACCCTTCAGCTGTGAAGAGAGGGGGGGTCTGCTGCATGGGCAACAGCACACCCTCCATATCACCCTGCCCAGGCTCTGTAGCTTCAGCTTCACTGGAGAGGACACTCCAGCGTCATCATGAGCAAGATGTCGATTCAACACGGGAGGAGACAGATACCGTGTAACTCCCGAGTCGGACTGCACAGCCATTCTCGGTGGTGCAGATAGACTCTTAAGAAGCTACACCATCGTCTCTCGAGACGGACGGCTGCCGCCGCCGCCGCCGAATAATGATATATAATATATAATATGTTATAAATATGTGTACATTATACACACACACACACACACACATATATATAAGTAACCCAAACATATAGAATAATGATCAGTTGAAATGAGAAGTATCATGACTCTCAGGATAAAGAAACCAACAATAATTATTCCTAGATGCATCAATGCAAATGTCTGTGGCAGATTAAAGATGATTACAAATGGTGGGTCTATTATCCTACCCTTGAATCTGAGCTGACTCATATTTATTTTGGCCAATAGAATATGGCAGAAGTATTGTTATGCCAGAGTAGGCCAAACCTTTAAGTGAACTGGCAGTTTCTGCCTTCATCTCTTGGAAGTCAGCTGCAGTGTAGAAAGATAGATTACCCTGTGACTACTATGCTGTGAGACGTTCAAACCACATAGAGAAGCCCTGAAGCATGAGATGCTGGGTGGAGAGAGAGGTCAAGGAGCATTGAGTTACTGGCTATGTGACTGAAGATGCCATCTTGAAGGTGGTCCTCCAGTCCCACCTGCCCCAGCTGATACCACATGGATCAGACATGAACTGCCCAGCTAAACTCTTCCAAAATTTCTAACTCTCAAAATCAAGACCAAAATAAACTGGTTGCTTTAAGCCATTAAGGCAATAGGTAACCAGAACAATGTCCATTGGTAAAGAATTTTAAAGAGATGCAGAATATCATGTCATGAGCAAAGGCATTTATGTAAGGTGATTACCAGTTGAAATGCAGACAGATTTACATGGGCCAGAGCTCTGATAACATGCACATAGTTAATGCTCTCAAGATTTAAAAACAGAGAAGTAGTAAATAGAACCACAGGAGAGGAAGCAAGAACTTCAAAAAATATTTTTGAAGGTGTAGAAAGAATTATGGGGAGAAAAATACTCTTTACTCTTCAATGAACAGAAGAGGCTTTCCGGAGTGGGCCCCAGGTACATGGATGCTTCCTGCTTATTTGTGCCCAAGGACGTGTGAGGCCGTTTTTCTTGAACTGGATGACTTACTAAATTGCAATCTGTGTTTGGCTAGAGCTTTAGCTATACTCCTGTTGGAAGGAAGAATGTCCTGAACAGGATAGAAATGTCACTCCAGCCTTGAATTGATTTGTGCCTTTATGCTGCTACCTTATAACCCTGGACCCCATTTTGTTATCACGCATCCTAGGCCTACCCCAAATAGTTGGCCTTAGGTTTTTTCTCATTTCTTCTCTTTCCACTTACCACCCCTAAAGTAAAATAATTTCAAGTCTAAGTTTTTATATGTTAAATAATTAATTAATACATTCCCCTGATTAGATAAGCAAAGAACTTATTAAAAGTATATTTATTGTATGCTCCAAGTTTGGGGAAGGACTGTATCCACAGAGTACTGATTATATGAAACTAGATGTGACAGCCAACATAAATTTTGTTAAAATATATATTCTAAAAGATTTGAAAGGTCAAATTTAATAGCATGAAAAGTCAGATAAAATAATCTAGAATTTTATAGAAATAATGTGCAAAGCTGGGATGGCA
This sequence comes from Furipterus horrens, assembly GCF_987537825.1. Taxonomy (NCBI): domain Eukaryota; kingdom Metazoa; phylum Chordata; class Mammalia; order Chiroptera; family Furipteridae; genus Furipterus; species Furipterus horrens. The sequence goes on along the minus strand of NW_028327175.1, from coordinate 150,912,486 downwards.
CAGATGTGGATGTTGGAATAGCAGTTGACTCCAACAATCTGAGTCTCCAGTATGACATAACTGCCAAAACCACTCAATGAACTTGGGTCACCTCCAAAAGTATAATGTTAAAAATGGAGGTGCAAATCCCATTTTTCCCTTCACTGGACAAACCACACCTGAGTAACAGAGTAGCAACTGTTCTTTAAGAAGACATTATCATACTTTATCCAGTGCTGCACAGGAAGGATGCTGAAAGGACTGTACATCATGCCATGTGGTATCTACTAGAGGAATGAACTATTTGGCCAGGAGAGTAGAAGATGAATTTGTTAATTTTTAGGGGTATTCAGCCTCCACTAAAATAGCAAGGCAGGACTCAAATGAATTTTTTTTTTCAAGAATTAGTAGAGTCCAATAAATGAATCTATGATATGTGACTTTCAGGTCCCTGGAGGTTTTAAGCAGCTGGTGGAGGTGTCTTGGCACAAGTTTAGGTATTAAAAAAAATAGGCCCTGGACATGTAGCTCAGTTGGTTAGAGCATCTTCCCTATATGCCAAGGTTGCAGGTTTGATCCCCTGTCAGAGAAAATATAATGCAAAAATAAGAGGAACAACAAATCAGTGCTTTTTTTCTCTCTCTCAAATTAATAAAAATAAAAAAAAATAAAAAAAAGAATGAGACCAGATAACTCCTGAGGTTTCTTAGAATCATACGAATAAGAAGATGTATTTGGCGCTCTGAAAATTAATTTAAACTAAAGTGTTGATAATAAAATATGCATTTTTCTCCCAAGAAAATTTTTGTTTTATAGAATGCTAGGTCAGTAATTCTACTTCCATGTCCTTATCCTGCCCCATAGCAAACACTGCCAATCAGCTAATCCCAGAGCTCTTTCTGGCTAGACTGGGACCATACCTCAGAAACAATGTTCTCGGTAGCCAGTACCATCAACCATATTGGTCTAGCAGCATATTTGTTTGCTATCCCTGCAAAGCAAAGGAAGGAGTATCTAATACAGGCAAGCCTCATTACCCAAAGATAACTTGTCTTTGAAAAAGCCCACTTAAAGTAAATCACTTAAAACAGGAGCTAGTGTTACAAGGAAATAGGAAAATAAGGGATGAATAGAGTTTTATCTTGAAAAAATGGAATTAAACATACACTCATTCATTTCATTCCACATATATTTACTGAATATTTCAGCCCTGAGGATACAGTCCTCAAAGAGCTCCCATTCTGTTAGGGGAGGCAATGGTAATACAAATGGACAAATATTAAGTATCAGGTAGTGACAGGTTCTAGAGAGAAAATAAAGTAGAATAAAGTGTTGGGAGCTGCTAATTTAGGGAGTGTGGCAGGGAAGCATTCCTAGAGGAAGCACATGTAACCAGGCCTGGGGGTGGTGTTCCCAGCCAAAGGAAGAAAGAGTCCTAGGGATGGATCAAGTTCATCTGTTGTACTAACAGCAGGGAGGTCTTGTGATTGGAGATAAGTTCAGAGTTGTTTCTAGGGCCAGAGCACATAGGACCTGGTAGATCATGGTAAACAGTAAAGAAATGATGAAAAAATGTTTTTTATTTATATTATGAATATAATTGTAATAGTGAGATAATTCTTAGATACAATAAAGAATAAATCAGCCCTGGCTGGTGTGGCTCAGTGGATTGAGTGCCGGCCTTCGATTCCCAGTCAGGGTGCATGCCTGTGTTGCAGGCCAGGTCCCCAGTTGGGGGTGCGTGAGAGGCAACCACACATTGATGTTTCTCTCCCTCTCTTTCTCCATCCTTTCCCCTCTCTCTAAAAATAAATAAATAAAAATTTTAAAAAATACTAATTTAAAAAAAGAATAAATTATGCCCATTGGAAGGGATATATATAACTTTTCTGAAAAATTTTTAGCTTAAAACAGTAACCTTCATCTCATGTTGAGTACTCACTGCATGATTAGAAAAAGATAACATTTAAAAGTTCAGGACTTCATAAATTTTTCCAAAACATTTTTCTACTTTTAACCCTTTGATATCATTTCCTTTAGAACTGACCTATCACCATCCTTGTCAGTTTCTTGTTCTTTGGTTGTTACCACCAAAACCTTACTTGTCACTGGTTTCAAATGTGATTCCAGCTGCTCTCCAACATTACTGTCATTGACTCATGAAAGCCTGAGTCTTTTGCAAAAATTGAAATTTCACTTAGCAATCAATTTACACAGTAGCTGCATTTTGTTGTCAGATGAATCGAAGGGATTGTCAGACAAAAGTGGGTTTGCTATACACTAGCATTAATTAGGGAAGGATGTTTGAATGGAGAACCAATATCATAACCCGTCCTCCATAAGTTTATATTTTTGGCATCACAACTTTGCTTCCCTAGGTAGCAAAGTGGGTCTTTGACTATTCCCATAATGAGGCCTCTCTAGTTATGGAGTCAGGTATTGGGGCTGGTGAGGGAAAGATTTGAGGACAGTGTCAGGGGGTAATTTTCTTTATAGAAAATTATCTTTTTAAGCAGAGCTCCTCTCTTTCCACAGGGAAGCCTGGTCATTCCCAAGGGTCCTGACAGGAAGGTACAAGTCACTGTGTCCAGGCCAGTAGAGCAGGCCTCTGTTCACTTCCTGGCATTGTAAAGGTTCTGGCTCCTCGCCACAGCATCTTGCAGAAAGTGATTTCTCAGAATTGAATGTTCCTCCAAGGATATGTGAGTATTTTAAATCAAAGAGTTGTAACGTGAGCACAAAATCATTCTAGATGAAGCCCATTTCATTTTAAGAGGAGCCCATGTACTTTAGTAAAGTTCTATTTTTATTTTTATTTTTAAAAACACTGTAAATATGGTGCCATTATGGAAAATAGAAAGAAAATATCATCTGTAAGCTTATTACTCGAGTACTGAAATTTGATCATCCCGTTTCTAACTTTATATTTATATTTTCTTGTTTATAATAACAATAATATGATAACAGCATTTATTGACCTTTTGTTGTTGTTCCAAGTTATATCACTTAATATTTATTAGAATCCATGACATAAGTTATTATTGTCTCCATTGAACAGATGAGAAAAGTTGGGCATGGAGCGGTTGTCCGAGTTCAAACTACTAGTAAGTGGTGAGTCTTAAACTCTGGCAACTCTATAAATTTCCTTCTTGCCCACTACATTATTGCTTTATATTTTGTATATGAGTATAGCCAAGTAAATATATAGAATCAAAATTTTTAAATTTTAATAAAGAGACTATTATCATTAAAACTGAAATTTAGGTGTTGGTTTCAGGAGCACTAATAGACAAAATAAAACATAACCTTTAACATGTAAGTGAATTAACCATATTTAAATTTAGCATCTTCATTTTCCCCTTATTCTACTTACAATGTATAAAATAGGGTTATATATAAAAATACAGATTATATATTATATATATGCACACATATATACACACATGCACAATTACTCTAAAAATGTCATGATGACAGAACTATGTCTGTCTTATTCATAGCTGTGGACTAGTGAAAAGCATGTAGCATCATCTTTTCATTCACTCATTTGTTCAATGAATAATTACACCAGTGAATCTGACTTGCATTTTTCTCTAATATACTTAGGAACTCTTTTCTCAAAATTTCTATAAATGTTAATATATTTAACAGAATGTTTCTGTCTTCAATGAGTTTGAGAAACATTGATTAAAAAACAATAAAATACTTTGTTGCCTAATGTGCATTGTGAATTTATAGTATACATCCTTTCAAAAACTTATTTTGGACCATGTAATTCTTTTTTTCCTCCTTTTCTTGGACCATTAAAGAGACTAGAATTTTACTTAAGACACTTTTGCAAATACTATCTAGAACTTACTTCTTCCATAACTCTAATATTAGTTTCTCTGCTTCTCTTTTTGAACTCAACTGAAACTGCTGTTTAGTCAAATAGGGCCTTTAAAATAACCAGATTATTCATCAGTATCGTCCTGTTCGAAGTCGAATAGTTCAGATTATCAAAACAACACAAAACAAGGCCTCAGACACTATAAAGATAATGTCCAAAGCTGATTTAATATGAAAACAAATAGTGGCAGAAGAATAATGGAGAAGTAAACATTAAAATGGTTGAGATATATATATATATTTGGCATACCACCAAATAACCTTTTTTCTGGGATATTTTTTTCTGGTAATTAGCTATAACAACAAATTATTTTCATTGTGTATGAATACTATTTATCTAAATTCTAATTTTGATCTATACCAGTCATGAGCTTCTGAGAATTATTATTTCTTTTCTCTGAATGTTATTGAATACCTGTATTTATTTTATATAGTCATTATTTCATGTTATTTTCAAAGGGCCCACATATTTCATATGATTGTCTTAAGTCCTGTTTTGAAGTTGAAACACTTTTCAATTCCAGATGTGTCACTGGAAATGCTTAAATGATAAAAGTATCATCTTTCTGGGCATTAAGAATTTCTGAAAACTGGCTACATTTGAATCTTTAAAGCCAAGAAGGCTAATTGTAGATTTACATTTTATCAGCTTCAATAAAATAGAAAGAATAGACCTCAGTTAGGGATGGCTAAATAATGAATACACTTATGTAAAGAAGAGGTCATGCCTGACACTCCTGAGCCTAGATCAAATGAGCCTGTTGGCTATATATAGTATTTTTAATCACTCAAGATATACATATTTCTAAGACCATTTAGGCTTTTAGTCAGCTACATTTAGAGAGATACCAAGAGATGGAAGTAAAATTGCAAAAGACCTTAATGAAACTTGTTTCTCTTTGAAAACCTCTATTTTGATTTTTCAAAGTAGAATTTTAAAAAGTTAAAAACATGACTCTCCTACAAATGTAGGCACACATCAGAGACTTATTCAGGTATTAATGACAGAATCTATAAGCTGGTGATGCTCTGGGTTCCAAGAGCATTCTGAGGATCTGAATATTTACAAGCATTTTGGAAAGAAGGTTAGTATCAGATTGTTAGGGTAGATGCAAAATTGATTAAAGTTGTACAACGCAATAAAACTACAGATTGGACAAAAAGTACAAGTGAACATATAACAAACACTACAGTGTCTGGGATCTAACTACTAATTAATAGCAAAGTCAAGCAAAAGTACATTTTCTGAGAGGACTAAGCAGTCTTTGGGGTGGGCCTCTGAAACAATGTCTCAGTGTGACACTGAAAAGTCACTTTTTTCCCCCTTACTACAAAGTTTTGGGTAATTTTTCTAATTATCTAAGAAATAAAAATTTGCATTTTTATTATAAATTAAAACTCAGCTGCTTATATAGTTTTGACTAAAAAACACCATCTCAGCTGCTTCTGAGAGTGGGGAGATTAAAAACTGGGGAATGGGTCTTGTTAATTCAAAACTTTAAATTCAAAATAAGCATCTTTTGCAAATGACTGTTCATTCCATATCAAGGTCAAGCTGGCAGGAGAAATGAACAATGGAAAGAGGGTAGGAAAAATGTCTCCAGGATGAAGCAAGTTGGGGCTGACAGCCTTCCCTTACCCCAACAGGGCTGCCTTTATTTAAAGGGTATAGCATTTCTGGATGCTATTTCTCATCCTTTGTAAAGGTGCTTGGAAGCGGAGCTCAAGCGGGCTGCCTGGATGTGGGAAGCCCCACCTCTTGCACAGTGCCCCTCAGTCACCAGCTAATGCCTGCAATAAATTCTCTACTCGCCCTGCGTGGGTTCATTCACAGCTCTATCGTCCCGGGCTGCGCGCTTCCTCCTAGGGACTGAAACAACGGAGTGCAGGCAGATCGCGTGTGATGCTGAGAACCCTCCTTCAGAGGCTCCCCTTTACCCCGGGCAATACGTATAAAACAAAACACACACTCACACTCACACTCACACCACCCCCCACCCCTCATCCCCCAAACTAAAACAACAGCCATATCCCCTCTCCCTTCTCGTTCCCTACAGGCTTTTCTGAACGTAGGATGAAGCTCTGCGAGCTTCCATCTCTAGAGGGTGTAGCTCTGTAAAACTGGCAGGAGACATCTGCAAGAAAGCAAGTCCCCTGGGGATTTTGGCACCTAGGCAGAAACAGTTGGGCTTTCCTATTGCCAGCCCCGGGGGTGGCTGGCACCGAGAGGCCTGTATTCAACGCGGAGCGGGGCTGTAAGGTTGGGGTCGCGCGGTAACTCTCCAGGTGCTCCGAGGTCCTGGCTCGGCCCCGCACCCCGCCCCGCCCAGATCTGTCCTCGCAGCCTCGGGGGCTGCCGGGCTTTGTGGTTCGCCGGGCGTCTGGGCCCCTGCTGGGGGTGTCGTTAACGAGCATGTGCAGACAGCAGCCCAAGGTAGAGCGAGTGTGCCGAGAGAGCCCTGAGATTTGCCTTGCAATGCCATGTTTGTGTATGTGCTCTAACTCCCGGAGAGCGATCAGGGAGGCGGCTCCCCCGCCCGACTTGGCTGATGTTTTCTTGTTTCTGTTTCAGCCTTCAGGATAATTCCTTCAGCAGCACCGCTGTAACAGAGTAAGTGATTCTTGCCATTAAAATAAGACTTGCATGCCTTTCTCTGGAAGCAACTATCATGAACGTACCCTGTACCGTCCCCAGCCACTCTTCATATTAGATGCATTGTCTCCTGTAATCTGGGGCTGGGGAGACATGCTGACTGATGGGGCACAAAAATCTTTACAGGTTCAAATTAGCCTTTTAGCAGCTGCAGGGGAGATATTAAAACAAGCTGATTGCTTGCTAGAGTTCAATGCACTAAGATACGTGTTCTTGGAGCTTAGATAATTTTAAATCTATTTGACATGCCATAAAGGAAGCTCTGTTGTATTTTGCCAACATTGGTGTCAGTTTCATGGAGTGCGCTGTATACATTTACAGCAAATAGGAGATGGATGTAACTAAGATGATTTGAGTTGAATTCCAGCATGTGATAAAGACTAAACTTATCTTCACCCTTTCTTGTCTTCAGATTTTTAAAGACACAGTAGAGTAAACTTTTCTTGCATGCTCTTTTGTCATTTTTGTCTTCTGACCTCAAAGATCTGTCTATAAGAGGAATGAGTCATCTTGTTCTATGGTTAAAGTGTTGATTGGGGTGGCTAACACCATTTAAACATAGAATAAAGGTGTGTAATATTTTACTCCAGGCTAGCAGGCACAGTATTTTTTATTAGCTATTTATAGGTCATGATGCAAATTTTTGTCATCCCTTCATTAATATAATGTTTTTCTAATATTATACTATACATATATATTAAAGGTTGATGGTGTATTATGCTAACACATGTAATTTATATATAATTTACATGTATACATATATGTAGGGAATATCTAGACTTTATTTAACAATTTTTATCTAGGTTAACTCATGATATTTACTTCTGGAACCTTTTGGTAGAAGTCCCTATAAACAGTTTTTTAGGAAAAAATGGTGTATAAGGTGTTATACTCAACTATAATAAGAAAATGCTACAAATTTAATAGAGAAAGCCTAGTAACTTGGGAGCTGTTTGCTAGTTTCCTAACAGGCAAGTAAATATGGGACTAGATATTTAGCGAGTTTCAAGTCTTACCACTGTCACAATAACTTGGTGGTAGAGAGATAAGATTCTTTAGGACTCCCTAGGCCCCCTTGTTTTCCATGTTCTTTTGTTTCTCTGGAATTGCTACTCTCTTAATGTTGAGCTTTGGGCTCACTTAAGTGGAGTTACTTTTTTTAAAAACCCAGGGTTGACTTTATTTAGTAGACCTATATCTTGATAATGAAACTGCTTGGTATATGTGTGCCACTTTGCATTTCCTAAAAGCCTGAAAGTAGGGGAAGATGCCTGCCAAAGTATGCTGGCCAAAGATGAGGCAGGACTTCCTGGTTCAGGTGCACAGGTACTGCTCCTCCTCCTTTTGCTGTGTTTATAAAGACCAAGTGCTTTCAGGGCCTGCTTCTTGAGAGCCCTGTGTGGCCAGATCCCCAGAGTCAGCTACAGGCCGAACAGCTTCAAAATGGAGACAATTAGTTCCAGATTTCACATGGACAATGTGTTTTTTTGTTTTTTTATATATAAAGGTTTTATAGTTAAATGCTGGGGAAAGTCTGGTACCTTGTCTTTGGCCACGCCCCAAGGAATTCTGATTGCATAAGATTCTGTTGTTGTTTTCAGAGAAGTGACAGTGATTTATTTTAAAAAGCACCAAGTGACAATTGGAATGCCATCTGGCTAATCTAAAAATCTAAGGAGCATATTTGAAACATACCAAAAGCTTAATAGGTGTAATACAGCATAGAGTAGAGTTGTTTAAAACTAGTCATTGTTTAATATAACATTTTCCCCTCCCCTCAGTAATAGGCACTGTTTTCCTTGGTTCTTTGGGCATGACCACAAAGCCAGCAGGATCAGGATACACTATACTGAGACATAGATGTAGTAGGTGCTCAGTAAATGTTGGGGTGTGGACTTGGAATACATAGAGGAGGTGCTTGCCTTCCTTATGTGTTTTGGATATAAGACAATTTTCTCTCCCTGCAGTACTCCTACTTCTTCCTACTCACACTCATTTATTTTCTTTCGTGCCTGAAATTCCACCTCAAGATGATCTTTTTTTGGATTAATGCCTCTGGTGATGACTCTTATTAAAATGGAAATTAAAAAGTCTGTGCACCTGGGAGGTGGATTCAAGTTGTCATTTATTACTTTAATATAAATTATATAATCAGATAGTCTAGCCTAATAGGGTTCTTCTTGGCCAGTTGGGGGTCTTATAAGGGTCAAAGGGAAGGGGAATTGGGAAGGACTCAAGCACAGATTTTTTTTATCTCTTTTCAGTTTTTCCCAGGCCTGGCACTGTCTGTGCAGCTCTGGACCAATTCAATTTCTTTTGTAACCCAATCTTCCAAGATCAGAATGGCCTTGGCCTTTCCTTCTGTATCTGCAGTGCTCTTTCATCTACCATTTTTTCCATGGTCATTTCCTATGTTGTCCTGGTGAACCTGCTATTTGAAATAAAGCCTGGCCAATAATAAATTCTGATTTAGTTATCATGAATTAATTATCACCTGAAACAATGCTTTTCTAAACCAAATGATCATCCATATCAACTGAGGAAGGGGACTGGGGCTTGTGAAAAATCCAACTTCCCAGGCTTTATCCCAAAGTGGAAACCTAGAATAGGCAATTACATTGGACTCAGCCCAGTGCTGTTCTGAGTATTGTAAACCTTTAGGTCAGCATTAAACTTTTTAGAAGCATACTAGCTATATGAAGGGAAGGACAACTTGTTTGAAAATTCACATTCTTAGGCTCTACACTCAGAGAGCTGATCTAGTGGGGTTGGAGTGGGGTTGGCTCCAGAGCTTGCTATTTCAATCAGACACTCCAGGTAGTGCTAATGCAAATGGTTCTGGGGACACACTTTGAGAACCCCCACAGGATTGCAGGCTGTACCTCTGCAACTTTGCCCCCGAGGAACATGGTACTCCTAAGTGAATGACAATCCTCTTCCTGGCACAACTACATTTTATCTAATACCCAACATGAGGCCTTTCTTCTTATTTACCACAAGTCAAACAAGAAAACCTTCACAAGTCCTTCATTCACCACCGTGATTCTGAGTTACATGTTTTTCTCTCTCTCTTGTGAGCCTCTGGGAATGAAGAGATGGTTTGAGCTTAGCGTGGTCCAGCAGAGTCACTGCTGTACACCTTGGAATCTTGGGCAATTCCTTAGCCTCTTGTGTGAAGATAATTTCCACTTTATTATCAGGCTTCATTGAGAAAATGTGAAAGAGAAGGTAAACTATGAAGTACCTTTTATTTCTTGTTTGTCATTGATAGAGGGAGCAAAAGTCTGAGCAGAGAAAAAGCTGACAACCCTGAGCATTTCACAAAGAAATAATTGAAAGGACAAATTATCCACATATTGTCTAGGCAACCACAAATTAAAGACTCCGGGAGTTAGAATTAGTTGATGAGAACTTCAAGGGAAGTCATTTAATAGGATAGCTTGCTTTTTTCCCCCACTACAAACAACAGTAAAAAAAAACCCATTTTATAATGCAAGCAAGCAGCCACATATATACATGCTTTATTCAAACAAGTTTAGTGAAAAAAACATTTAACTCTTACTATATTGACATTTTCTATTCTGTTTCTCTAACAACAACAACAACAAAATGCTGGTAGCTGCTATATAATTTTAAGATCCACTAATAGGTCACAACTTACAGTTTGAAAAACATTACACTAGAAGATAGCCAGTTTTGGAACAAGGTCATTAAAGAGATTGGTCTTTAAATTCCTGTATTGGGCTCTAATCTAGAAGAGAATGCCATACCCAAGATCAGTTAGGCACTTGGTTAGAACTGATTTTCTTCCAGGAATGGGGATATCTAAATATGTAGATATTTAGAATATGTAAATATGTAGAATCCAGTTTTATAATTGAGCCAGTATATACAGTACAGGGGCTGCTGGGCAAGGAATCAATAGAACAATCAGAAAGGAGATGTTAATTGAGTAGAACTTGACAGTCTTCATTAAAGCAAAGAAAAACCCAGCCGAACTAAAGGAACTAGTAAATGTGTGCCAGGTAAGCCAGTAGGAAGATCTGTTTCATTGCTATATCTGTGAGCTAGTAGTTATGTTTCCTTGTGTGGCAATTGCAACTGAAGTTGTTCAGTAGGCCTTAAAATTGGATCAGCTAATTAGGGCTGGCCTCATACTTCAGAAAGCATCTGCAACTTTCTATGTTCTGGTGCTGAGTTTCCATTTTTAACTAATTGTGCTTTGAGAAGAAAGGTTAACACATCTAATGAGGGAGAGAAAAATAAGTTCTTGCCAAATTCCCAAACAATAGATATTGTTGAACTCTAGGGTTGAACCTCTGGTTGAACTCTAGGGTTGAACCTCTGGTTGAACCCTTATTCTTTGGAAGCAACAATTCTAGATTTCTGTTCTTCATTGATTTTTCTACTTAGATAACTTTTATTGACAAACATTTTTATTCACATTACAAAACTCAGATGGTCTAAGTGAATGCCTCAAATGGAAGAGAACAAGAATTTATGAATTTAACTGTTTTTTTTTCATGAGATGCACAGAGTGGGTTACTGATATTCAAAACACAAGAAAACAAGGACATTTAGTTCATTTAATTAAGAAGAGCTTTCTGGTAAGTCAACTGATTTTTTTAACTGCCAGTGGGAGCAAAATATTTCATCAGGTAGAGAGGGTCAGAGTCTGTAGGTTGCCTTTGTTTCTGTACAAAATCATAATTTAAAAGAGATAATAAAGGAAGAGGATGGAACTTTTATCAATTTGTTCTATGGGTAAATTAGAAACTATTGCTGGTAAGGAATATTTAAAAAAGTTAAATGATTTTATGTAGTGTAAGCACTATATTATAGTTATGTTTATGTATGTAAGTATTTATTTTTGCTTACTTATTACATTGTAAATCTCTCAAGCAGGGCCCAGGTCTTTTCCAACTTTGTGTCCTTTAAAAGTAGTGCTACTCAAAGTGTAGGTCCTCAAATTGTTTAGAACTTTTCTGAGACAAGAATAGTATAGAGATAGGGAGTAAGCATTTAATAATATTTGTAGGAATTTGATATTCCTGTGACATTTTTACAAAGGTACCTATCCATAGTGGATTGGAAATAGAAAACAAACTGGTCAGTTCTAAATTCTAAAGAGTTTGAGAAGCACAGCTTCAATGCCTAATACAGTACATGGAAGTCAATAAATGCTTGTTATTTCAGGGACCAGGTGAGCTGAGGGGCCAGAGTCAGTGATGTGATTCACGCACTCATTGAGTGTCTGCTCTGGGGTAGCGCTGTTGGCACTGTGGCAGCATGTCTACAAAAAGAAATTATGCTTATTTCTTCTCATGGAATTAACTAATTTAAAAAATCTCAGAGGTGCAACATAATTACACAGCAGTATGAGGCAAGATATAGTTGGTTACCAAAACCTCATAATGAAGAGTAAATGTTTACATATTCAAGTTAAAGTAGGAACATGGTATTTGGATGAACTTGGCTAGGAAGGTTCACAGAGCTTGTGAGACCTGACTTGGGCAGTGAAGGATAAGTAGGAGTTGAAGATGGAAAAAGCATTTGCAGGCAAGATGGAGGCATAGGTAAACATGGCTTGCCTCCTTGCACAACCACACCAAAAATTACAACTAAACTACAAAATAACTGTCACCCAGAATCATCAGAAAATCAAGTTCTATTGAAGTCCAACAACAAAGGAATTAAAGAAGACACACTCATTCAGACAGGTTGGAGGGGTGGAGACACGGAGATACAGAGATGAGGAATAGGCAGTCCCACACCCATGTGTGGTGGATAAAAATCAGGAGGGATACCTTGGGAGCAAGGGATCCCAGCCCCACACCAAACCACCCAACCCAGGGTTCCAGTGTGAGGAATTTAAGTCTCCATAATGTCTGGCTGTAAAAACCAGTGGGGACTGGGATGATGGAAGAAACTGTGGGATTCTCAGGCATCTCCTCTTAAAAGGCCCACAACATACTTAGGACTTACACAGACTCCCTCCTCTGGGTTCCAGCACCGGGCCAGCAGCTGGAAGGGCACCAGAGGCATATACGGAGAAACTGAAGTGTCTGGCATCAGGGAAAGTACCAGGGGACAGCTCCTCCCAGACAAAGTCCAGAGGCCAGGCCTTGACATTGTCCTCTTTCTGAACCCTCCCTACACAGAGCCACAGGGCAGCGACACCATATTGGAGATTACATCAACCTGGTTCACACAGGTTGACCCACCCTGGCAAGTACCTAAGGCTCCTCCCCATCCAACTTATTGGTATGCTTTTCTGCAATAGACCATGCTACTATGACAGGGAGACAAAGAAACTCTAGCTAATGCATAGAAACAAACACAGGGAGGCTGCCAAAATGAGGAGATAAAGAACTATGACCCAAATGAAAGAACAGAACAAAACTCCAGAGAAAGAACTAAAAAAAAAAAAAAAAAAAAAAAGGAGATGAGCAAGCTACTAGATGCAGAGTTCAAAATGCTGATTATTAGGATACTCAGGGAACTCACTGAGCACTTCAACAGCATAAAAAGACCCAGGCAGAAATGAAGGTTCCACTAAGTGAAATAAAGAAAACTCTACAGGGAAACAACAGCGGAGTAGTGGATGAGGCCAAGAATCAAATCAATGACTTGGAACATAAGGAAGAAAAAAAACATTCCATCAGAATAGCAAGAAGAAAAAAGAATCCAAAAAAACAGGGATAGGCTAAGGAGCTTCTGGGACAACTTCAAACATAATGACAATCAAATCATAAGGGTGCTGGAAGGAGACGAGAAAGAGCAAGAAATTGAAAACTTATTTGAAAAAATAATGAAAGAAAACTTCTTTAATTTGGTGAAGAAAATAGACATACAAGTCCAGAAACACAGAGTCCCAAACAAGATGGACACAAAGAGGACCACACCAAGACATATCATAATTAAAATGCCAAAGGTTAAAGATAAAGAGAGAATCTTAAAAGCAGCAAGAGAAAGGCAGAGAGTTACCTATAAAGGAGTTCCCATAAGACTGTCAGATGATGTCTCACAAGAAACTTTGCCAGCTAGAAGGGACTGGCAAGAAATATTCAAAGTGATAAAAAGCGAGGATCTAAATCCTAGATTACTCCATCCAGCAAAGCTATCATTTAGAATGGAAGGGTAGATAAAATACTTCCTAGACAAGGTAAAACTAAAGAAGTACATTATCTCCAAGCCATTATTATATGAAATATTAAAGGGATTTATTTAAGAAAAAGATCAAAACCATGAACATTAAAATGACAATAAATTTACAACTATCAATAATTGAATCTGAAAAACAAACTAAGCAAACAAGGAGAACAGAAACATAATCATAGGTATGGAGATCGTTGAGGTGGTTATCAGTTTGGAGGGTGAAGGGGGAAAATGGAGGGGAAAGTACAGGGATTAAGAAGCATAATTGGTAGGCACAAAATAGACAGGAGGATGTTAAGAACAGTATAGGAAATGGAGAAGCCAAAGAACTTATATTCATGACTCATGGACATAAACTAAAGGGGGAATTGCTGGAGGGAATGGGGGTTACAAGGTGAAGGGGGCAAAGAGGAAAATTGGGAAAACTCTAATAGTCTAATCAATAAAATATATTTTTTAAAAAGAAAAGTAAAATCATTTTTGGCTGGAGAGTGGTGGGGTGAGGTGGGGGGTGGATGTATGGCTGAGAACAGGCAACAAAGACTCCCTCCTACACTAGAGTGAGAGAATGATTCTCCTTCAGATTCCCTTGGGCAGTGTGGAGCACTGTAGATTTTTCAGTGTTTTTCACAAGGTTGTTACAGAAGTTTTGTAACAAGAAAGGGATCAAAAAGTCAGGAGGACAATGGAGTAAGCCAAATGGGAGCTGATGTGTTTTGGGACTGCCTGGGGCTGAGGAAATGCCCAAGAGTCATGTAGTGGGTGGAGTCCCCTTGATCCACCAATCTTGTGGTCAGGTGTTCCCTTGAGTGCTGTGAACACTTAAGTCCTTGCTAAGATCTTGTTAGGAGAAACAGAGGGGTAGTGGGGAAGAAAAGCTTGCCTCTACTTCTGAGCTTTTAAGCTCACAAGAAATTATATCATTAATATCATTACCTGGTAGACATGATGGGAATCAGAGCTGGTCTGGAAGAGGATGGTATTATTCTGTTCTTTAGTTGACTGTGCTAATCTTAAGATAGTTCTGGATTCTAGCTGCTTCTGCTGTGGCAGACAGTTGTTTCTGATGTGGTTTTGTTTCTTCTCCCAGGTGTGAGGAAGACACAGTCATCTCCCTACATGAAGACCAGACTGATTGCTCCAGTCTCAGGTATGACCCATTATTGCTTAGTTCTTAATTATGAAGGACAGAAACCATCTGGGTCTGGTGTCTATAGTGTTGTTACAGAAACAGGGGAGTCCAAAAATCCCCAGAGTTTGCTGCTGGGGGATGGGGAGAAGTAAGCAGCTTTTCAAATGCTTCCACATGCCTGAGGCTGGTGGCTACTGTCTTTCTTATGCAAATGGCTTTAATGCATCCAAAGCCTCAGGCAGATGGGAGGAGTCTTGAACCAGGGGACAGTATGGAGAAAGCACACAGAACCTATGTAAGGGTCTGTGAATGGTCAGAACTGTTTGCAACGCCCACTGCGTCAGATGACGCAGTCAGGGATATATAAGCAGCTGCAGACTCTCTCAGACTCTCGCTCAGACTCTCTTTGGCTCTCGCTCGTGCTCTCACTTTGAGACTCTCGCTCTCTGACTCTCTCAGACACTCTCGCTCTCTGACTCGGGTTCTCACTCGAACTCTGAGGGCTCTGGCGCTCTGACTCTCTCGTTCTCTGACTCGGGCTCTCTCTCGCGCTCTCGCTCTGGCTTGCGCGCTCTCTCGCACGCTCGCTCTCGGGGTCTCGCTCTCGCTCTCGTGTGCTCCCTCCACGTGGCTTGGTGAAGGGGCCTTCTCCATGTGGCTTGGAGAAGGGGTCTCCAGGCTGCTTTAAGAGGCTCTCGCCATGCAGTTTTGAGAAGGAGAGAAGATCCGCGCAGTTTGCAGGAAGAAGACAGTTTGCAAGGAGGCTGAGAATCCAGGTGGTTCTGCATTGAGAGCTGGAGGGCACCACAGCACAGAAAGGACCTCCCCAATCAGATTGAATGATTGGCAGCTGCTGGTAAAGCTGAACTGTGTTAGGAAAGTAGGGAAACGGTTTCTCTGACTTTCCTAAAACTAGCCTGGTTTGGTAGTGGGGAGGCAAGGATATGTGTTTATAGGTGTTTCAAAGAGCATAAGACTTAATAACAGAAATCCGCAAATAACTAAATCTATATAACTGTTAAATAAACAATTCTTTTTCTTTTCACCAAACTCTGGTATTGAGAGTTATAATTTTGGCGGCGGGCAATCGGGCCCCTTACTAAAGAGCCCGTGGGTTTGTTTTCAACTGGAGCAGCCCAGCGGTTCTGTAACAGTGTCTTCATTGAATTCTAAGTATTTATTTTTGTGTCTTACTTTTTCTAATAGATTATCAGCTCCTGAAGGAAGTTTTGTCTTTTCCACTTTTGGATACCCCGTGCCTTCTCCCTTCCCCCACCCTGACCCTTAGCATTCAGGACAGTGCCTTTTTATATGGGGAATGCTCAATAAATGACTGTTGAATTAAACATTGATTCATCTATCTCAATATTCCTATTATAAACCTTAAGGAAGAGGGTCTAGATTTATTCAACAATGATCTCATTGAGTGTCTCGGGTACAGTCTTGATCATCAAGGTGTTCATGGTATAATCACAAAATCTTCATGCTTAACCATTTCTTCACAATTGCTTTGTTTCTAGCACTTTCACATACATTTTATTATGTAATCTAAATAACTGAAAGGAGGCTGATGTTTCCCTCCTGATACTGTAGATGGAGAAACTGAGGCTCAGAGGGATTATAGCACATCCAAGATAACATCGCCACTCAGAGACAGAATTCAGAATTTGTCTGACTGAAATCTACTTGTTGGATAAAATACGTTGTCAGGATATGGGGTAGGGAAAAACAAATCAATCCCTGTTCCCAGAATTTAGTCCACTGGAGGACATAGGCAGAAATATAGATGGTGATGCTACAGTGCATTAAGTACTGTTTTACTAGAGATAAACAGAGGATTCACTTAAAAAGACTTAATAGCCCAGAGAGGTTTCTGGGATGGATTCCTGAAGAAAATTACGCAGGGCACATGCCTTTTTTTCTTTTCTTTTTCTTTCTTTATTTTGGGGTGAGGTGGGGGTGGGAACTAAGGCCAAGAAAAAGGTGATGCCATCAAGCAGAGGAAACAACTTATTAGAAAGCCAATAGAAGGTAGAAAAAAATGTTCAAGTTAAAAAAACAGCAGGCAGTTTTGGATGGCAGGAATCCTCAGAGCCGGGTGCGAGTGAGGAGGCCAGGAGTGATAAGAAATGAGGCTCCAGAGAGAAACAAAGATCCTTGCTAAGGAGTTTGGAATTTATCCTGGAGGTACGGGAAGACTAAAAGAGTCCTCAAGTTTTTCTTTGCAAATAATTACTTGCATAAGTCCTTCTGAGAGTAACAATAGCTCCCATTTATTGGGTTGTGGCCTTTAACTAACTCTCTATGGTAGGCATTTCATGGAGACTGTATTATCTCTGCAAGGTAGAGATGACAGCCTTCTTATGCACAGGGGTCAAAGAAGTGTTGTGGCCCAGGCCACATAACTAATAAGTGTGTGTGGAGGGATCCTTCTGACTCTTGTTCTTTTCAGAACATCGTGATCATTCTTGGTTATGATTGATTCCATTAAGTATTGGCATAAATTACATATCCTATACTTTTCTGTTTTGTGGATTCTGAGAAGCCAGTAATAGGTTGGAAATATATTCTAAAGATGACTTTTGTATTTAGGTGTTATATGTATATGATGAGAGAAAGATGCTTTTTGCTCCCCATACCCAACTTCCTAGCTTTTCAAGTCAAGGAGGTAAATAAGATGAATCAATTTTGGGCACCTTGAAAATATGATACAAAAACAAAGTTTAGGCATTATTTTAGGAATTAATCTATCAAAAGTCATTTTAGATTGGAAAAATCACTTTTTTATCATTCTTGAGTGTTCTAGAATCCTCCTTGCATGAGGAACATTTAGGTTATAGAAAAGGCAGCTGTTCTTTTTTTTGTTTCTCACCTAGGGACATAGAGAGCAAGGATGAGTATTACTTGTTTTTAGCAAGATGTCAGGGAGAAACGCTTTCCCTTCCCTTCTAGATTCTTTGGCTGGGGTAATAATTGAATTGACATGAGGCAGATTAACAGGAGAAAAACAAATTTAATTTTTTACGTATGGGAACCTCAAAGATATGAGATTCTTTGGCAGTCAGGTAATTGAGGCTTATATATTATTCTAGCTAAGGAGAAGGGGTAGGGTTCAGGGGCCTCAAAGGGGGAGGAAGACAACCCCAAGAAGATGAGAAGAACGGATCTTTAGTAAACAAATATTTGTCAGGCCATGCAGGTAAGTCAGTGATATGAAAAGTTATCTTTGGTATTAGCTCTCTGCTGGTACAAGTCCTCAATATAAATTCTTTTAGACAGTTAAGGGGAAGGTAAAAATATCTTCTTGAGTCTCTGTTGAGCCTTGATTCAGATCAATATGCAAAGTGGCTTATGTTAGGGTCACATAGTCTGCTCTCCCTCAGAGAAAAATGCATTTCAAATGAACTAGTGTAGTTCCAACTCATGATTTGATATTGGTTTCCAAACCCATTAGTGACTTATAATTTTCTTTGAGTTGTAAATGATATTAAGGGAAAATATTAACCAGTGTGAGTGGCATTGATTTTTTTTTTTTCAGTTACTAATAGTGAAAAGTTATTTTATTGCTTTGGTTCTCCTTTACCAGATAACACTAAGTTTGACCTTGTTTCCACACAGGGGCCTGGCCCTGAGTGTTTCTGCCTAGGGCCAGGTGGAAGTGTGTGGGTTCTTGACTTCATGTAGGAAAGATTTCACAACATGATTCCAGGTGACTGTGAGGGTATGTTTATTAAAGCTGGGAATAGTAAAACGAGGAAGGTTCTTAGCCTACAGGAAACAGCAGGAGAGCCCAGGTTGGGCCACCTTAGCTCACTAGGAAGTCAGAGAAAACGGGGCCTTGGGGACAGGTTCTGGGATTAGCCGAGGACAAGCTGCCAGCTGCCCATTGCCTGAGAGTTTAGGAGATGCTGCCTGTTAAGAAGGACATGGGGGTGGGGAGGTGAAGGGAAAGGGCATGGCTGGCTGGTCCTCAGAGGGAGAGTGGGAGCTAGCCAGCTGGGTCTTTTGTCTTGATGCTTTTATTTCTCTGTTGCAGGTGGGAATCTTAGCGGAGGTCCCAGGGGAGGTTTTCAGTAGAATATTCATCAGTTTTCCAGGTGTGCCCTTTCAGGGTCATGGTCTCTTTTGATTGGTTAGTGACAGGGCAGGGGTCTTTAGTTACTGCAGTTGGTTCTGGTGTCACCCACCTCACCTCGTTTTGCAGCTTTTCTGGGCCTGGAGCTGAAACACAACTGAGGCCTAGATGTTATCCCTGGGGGTGACCTTTTATATCTGTAAATTGGTTGGCCATTGTGTTCAGCTGTCTGTCTCAGTTTCCCTGTTTCACTCGCCAACAAATTTTCCTAGCTTCTCGCTATCCTGTCTCAACCAGAGTCTTCAGTTTAACTCTTCTCATAGTGTTATTTCCACACCTTGCCCACCTGCATTCTGGTCAAACTCCAGACCTACTGTTCTGATGTTTTCTTTGATCTTTTCCCAGAAACTTAATGTAGCCTATCACCCTGATATCAGTTTAGTGAATTTAATCCCTCTTATTTGTGAAAAGACGTTTTGTGCAGTGGACATAGGAACACTTCCTTTGATGGCCTTGTGTCTTGACTTTATATGTCCTTGAGTTCCAAGGAATTGCTTCCTAACTGATCTTGCCAAAATCTCTTATTTAGGTGCTTCCGGTCCGGAAGCAGGAGTGAGAAACACCACCCGGGGCAAGTGGGCACTCCTAATCTAGCACCAGATGATTGCCAGTGATTTAAAGATGATGATATTGATCACATAAAGAGATGCCCCATTTTGGTTTTGTCTGTGATGCTTGCTGGGTTCTTAGCAAAATAAGAAAACAAAGTGCTTCTAGATCTAAGAGGGATTGATATCTTCAATAAGAGTGTTATTTTTGTCACTGTTTTTGAGGAAATTGAAATGGCAGGGTGATATCATACTGAACTTAATTGGTGAGTGAAAATCAGTGCCATCCCAGCAATGAATGTATGCAGGTAACGCTAATCCATGCAATCTTCTCCAGTAATTCCACACTGATAAAACCCAGACAATGCGATCTTTGACTGCATTGAGAACGTTATCCAGATGACTTGGTTGGGAAAAATTTGACCCTTGTCTTATATTTAATCAGGGTAGCATGTATCCTATTAAAATAGACCCCACTAAACTTTGGAGTACATCTGAAAGTTCTATGTAGATGATTATAGACTTGTCAGCAAGTAGCAAGCACCATGCCTGAATGAAGGACACATGCATGAGAGACTGGAGACCAACCTGACCACTCCAGGTCTCAATGAATTAACACTTCTACTCAGCACTTTATTTAATCTCTGGGTTTTAGAGCCTTAATCTGTAAAGGTGGGATGGCATTATTTAACCTGAATACGTTACTACTGTGAGAGAAAAATATGATATGCATGAAAGCATCTTAAAGTGAAATTTAAAAAAATATTATAGTCTGTACAACCTTACAACTACAAAAATTATATAGTTGTTAACAAAGATTGGAAGGAAATGTGGAGTAATCTAAACAGTGAAATCCACATTTCTTAAATCCTTGTTCCTGTGAAAATGGCTAGGTCAACACTAAAAATGTTGCTAGGTCCATATAAATAGAGCAGCAATGAGTATGGCCAGCTCCTCTTTTCTGTAGCAATTTATTACTTTTTGTGGTGCTTTCTAAATTGGGTCTTTCTTGTTTTAGAGATGAAGACAATAAAGAAAATTACCCCAGCGCCGAGGCTCTTCTAGAGGAGCCCGTGCCGTCCCGGGAGTCCCAGCATGTAGAGCAGCCTGTGCTGGTGGACGGTGTGCTGCGACCCAGCATGGGCAACTTCAAGTCCAGGAAACCCAAGTCCATCTTCAAACCAGAGAATGGGAGGAGCCACGGAGAAAGTCAGGTAGTGGGTCTACTCCACAGGCTTTTCCAAGATAAGTGTTGTCAGGCAAGGGCACAGTCCTGGCAAAGGTTTTGAGCATGTTATTTTGCAGGAGGCAATCAGCGTGACTTGTCATTGCACATACTGCCAGCCTGAAACACATGGGTGCTCTCATTGGGTCGTAGTGGGGTGCTCTGGGCAGGCTCATAATGTAGTGCCCATTCAAATTGATATTCTTAAATATTGGACTTTGGCATTGATTTAGAGAAGCTCTTTGTGGGGGAGGGTTGAGAAGGATATCTTACTGTATTTTTTCCCCAGGTCATGTATTTCTTGTAGAAACTTGGAGATTCTCCTCAACAAATTGAAACTCCCAGGTTTGCCTGGAGCTATTCTCCTTAGGTTGCACTTATCAGCCTTGACTAAACACTCAAGTGTGTATGTGCCTGTTTGTTGTGTGTATGTGGTGTCTGGTTCTTCAAGGTCAGTAAGTATTTAAATGAATGAATGAGCACATTTCCAGCTTGATTTGGGGAATAAATTTATGTTTGATATATTTTAATTTTTTCTAGTTGTAGAGGGATATAGCAAAAAATGTGATTTTTTTTAAATCTTAAAAACCCCTCAAATAATTTATGATGCTTTAAAAAGATATTACACAAATATAATCCAATTTCATCTTACCAGAAGGTTAATAATTCCAACACTGAGGTCATACTTGTAATGCACCTAACATAGTCTTTGGCACATAGATGCTCTATTCATGTTAACTATTTAGCTGTTAACATTCAAAACAATGTGGAAGGCTCTAGGTGAAACAGGTTAATTGTGACTTCTAGTATAGTCGTGTTAGTAAATGGGCACCAGGGGAGCTTCCTGTTAAAACAACTTGGGCCTGGCACTTTATTTGACCTTGTAGTTTTCTTATTTGCCCTGTGATTTTTGTCTTATTTCTTCCTTGACATCATGATGTCTTATTTTGTCAGTTAATTTTGTGGTAAAATAAAATGCCTTCTGCACTCAAGAAGTTGTATTGTGATTATCTTAAACTGAGCTGAGTTGCAGAAAGAGATGAGTGTGAAATACCATTTAAGTTATGATAATCTTGAGACCCTGCCTATTACTGAATATACCCATCACTTCTTTGGTTAGGAGTATGGTGTTGGGGAGGGTGCATGTACCCAAGGGCTGCCTGCAGAGTCTGACTAATTTCAGGGAGGTTTTGACCTTGAATCTCCTGCTAGGAGTCACGTGACACTGTGGGCTTTTGATGACCAGCCATCTCTCTTAGAAGTGCCCTGTTTCTTGTCATCCTGTAACCTGGCCTCACAGAAATTACACAGTCATCATTTGTAATAATGTACTAATGGGACATGTAATTCCCAACCTGATACTTATACATGGATGATTTCAGGAGAGAGGTATGCTTGTATAGTCTTCACTTATAATATGGCATTGGAATCCTGGACTGCAGGTTAAATTTCCAGTGTAGTCCTCACATCTCTATCCTTAATGAATAAGAGAACTTTATTAATATTATTTTAGGTTTTCCATATTTAGAAAAAAATGTGAAACATATTTTATTCTTCCTGCTTTCTTTGGAGAAAGATAATTAACATTGGTTGAGTACTGACCAAGAACTGAGCATCTATAAATAATATTATTAATAAAATCAGCTAACACTTATCTGAGCATTTACTGTGTTTCAGGTATGAATAATGTTTTACTACAATCCCATGGAATTATTATTATTATTTTGTACAAATGAAAAAAACTAAGGATCAGAGGGATTACATGTGTTTAATCAGATATGGAATAACTTGAGCAGAAAGTCTTTTCCATAAAACAGTGTTTCTAACAAGAGGTGCACAGATCTCCCAACTGTGAGTCTAGTGATTTACCTACATCCTTATACTCACATCTTAATTCATACATAAAACCTGTGATTTCCCTTTAAAATTCTTTTCATTTGGTGATATATCATGTTGATAAGCAGAATTATTTATTTAGAAAAGATTACTTTGAGAATGAAAGAGAAAAAACTCATGGACATCGACAACAGTTAGGGAATTGCCGTGGGGAGGGGAGTGGGGAAGGCGAAGAAGGGTATAGGGTGGCTAAATGGTGATGGAAGGAGACTTGACTTGGGTTAGTGAACACACAGTACTGTGTACAGATGACATGGTATGGAATTGTGCTCCTGAAACCTGTATAATTTTGTTAACCTGTGTCACCCCAATAAACTAAAAAAAGAAAGAATTACTTTGAGAGAATTTTATAAATGTATTTTTGCTTTTTGCCTTAAAGTTTTGTAATGTTCGTCACTAATGCTAGATAAATGTTGTCTGAGTGAAGTTTGCTCCACTTAGGATGTAAGTTCCGTGAGGTCAGTGATTCAGTCCTTGTCTGTCTTTGGATTTCCAGCACTCAGTAGTCATTCAGTGTTATTTGCTGAATGACTCAAAACTGCTGAGGGAGGTGTATATATGATTGATACCATTTTAAAAATAAAATGTAAGTATATCTTCATTCAGTGGTGAAATGTTACATTTTAAAAGAGATATAATCAAGACTCTCACACAGATATGAAGTAACGACATGTCATAGATTTTATTTTAATCGTCGTCGTCGTCGGCAGCTGTCCGTCTCGAGAGACGATGGTGTAGCTTCTTAAGAGTCTATCTGCACCGCCGAGAATGGCTGTGCAGTCCGACTCGGGAGTGACATGGTATCTGTCTCCTCCCGTGTTGAATCGACATCTTGCGATGACGCTGAAGCTACAGAGCCTGGGCAGGGTAATATGGAGGGTCTGCTGTTGCCCATGCAGCAGACCCCCCCTCTCTTCGCAGCTGAAGGGTCCAAGGGAAAGACGGAGTCGATACAGCTTGGGTTCAGGTGCGCCGCAGGAGTTGCCGGTGTTGACTACAACGTCAAACCGCCTTAGGGACTATTTTAATCATCAATTAGAGAATCGATAAGATATTAAAACCAGTTCAGAAGAGATGCAAAGTATCACATATCTGTAGTCTGACAATGAATGCTAAAATAAATTTTAAAATGGACACAAAATTGGGCAAAACTTGCAATATCCATTAGGAGATAATCAGTTACTTTCCCGTGGACAGAATTTGCGTTTCTGTGGAGAGGAATTATTTGCATTGCCATCACTTACTACAGGTTTACTTTTATCTCTATAGCCTTGCAAAATAGCCTAGTTATAGACAAAAGCAGAGGTTATCTAGGTGGATGAGCTTTCCGGGACATCCATTAAAATTCAAAGTCTTTATCAATTCTTCCTTCCATTCTCTTCCTGCATCCTACCTTCTCCCTTGTGATAATAATAAGATATTCTTGATCACAAAATAAGGCCAGCCTCATTAGGTTTGGTCTGATTATTTACATAAGTGTAGCAAGAGTGTTAATTTACCATACATATTCTTAAGTATGCTTTGCAAAATCTAGAGCAATATAGTACTGAATAATTACAAAATTAACTTCTCTTTCTGGAAGTTTTCATAAGGAATCTCAGATTGCACATCTACTGCCTCTGTTACTTGCTATCCAGAGACAAAGGAAACAGTTCAAGAAACTATACCATATTTCACTTGCAGTATATATACATCAGGGTGACTTCTCCTCTTGGGTTCCACAAAGTAACCTTAGGTTCCTGGCCTGCCAGGAAGTGATGATCTTTACCACCTGTAAGGTTGAGCACTGTAAGCTAGATAGCAGGCCAATTATCCTAAGAGGACTTTGTAGACATTGGCTCCACAAGTATAGCTACATTAGGTACTTAAAAATAGCTTGTTCTACCTGATCCAATAAGCATCATCCTCAGTGTGACATTCAGCAAGATGTTGGTTGCATATCAGATTTTTCCAGTTTACTCTGGTAAAAATAAAAACAGATTATTATTATTGAATATATGCAAATAACCCTATTCCATGAAAAGGAAGTTAACTGCATATGAATTTCTGAACTCTGGGGGTCAGTGAGACTCAGATATCATTTAAATATTCATTTTAGTTTACATAAACAAAATGGCTTTAAAATGTAGTTTTTATTGCAGTTCAGGTGTGGTGAGGTTGACAGATCAGAAAATGAGTGCCATGTGGAAAGATCCCTACTCCAGTTCTCAGGAGGAGTGAGGGCTTGTCATGCCATGCAGAGTCACACCAGGAAGCCCCAGGGCTGGCCAAGAGACAGAGGGGTGAGGGGGAAGCAGGAACAGGAGCCTTTATTATGGTTTCCACAGGCAAGCAGGGTAAGCAGGCTTGGAATTGGCTAGCTTGAATAATTTTAGTGGGCTTTGAGGTACAGGGCTGTCTCTAGTTGTCAGGTACCAGCTCTGAGATGAAAACGCAGAGGATCATTGCCTCCTGGAGTGGATGAGCCAATAAAGAAGGTGGTTCTGAGTATAGGCTCTGTGTTGGTTTCTGTATGAAAGGCAGTCCCCTGGGCAAGTCATTTGCTACATTTGCTATGTTTTCTGGTGTTACAGAGCAAAAGGGGGTTCTTTCACATGGCACTTCGGTGTAAAACCCAACAACTAGCATTGAGGAATATTATTTACAATATAGGGGAGGACAGTGAGCACTTCAGCTCAGAGCCCTGTTCTTTCATGAGACCCAGCACTTTCCTTGCTCCCCAAAAAGCTAGAAGCCAAAACCATGCCCAGAAGTTTCCCATCCCTTATCTGTCATCTGTCTCCTGCAGGATCTGGGGTACGATGTCATCAGCCTCCTTATAATAGTCCAGGAAAACATGTGCCGTGTTGCACTGGATCATGCATCGTTCTCTCTCTCTGTCCTTTTCAAAGCTGCATGTATCTCTCTTTTCTTCTAACGCCGCATAGTGCTCTCTTGCCTCCTTACAAACTGCATGGTTATCTTCTCTACCTTCTTGCAAACTGTGTGGATCTCTCTCCTTTCAAAGCCGCATCGCTCTTTTTTTCCTACTTCTTTGCAAACTACATGGATCTCTACTCTCTGCAAACCACGTGGTTCTCCCTACTCTACCTCCTTGTAAACCGTGTGGAACTCTCTCTCTCCTCCCCTTATTTTTAAATCCCTGACCATGGCCTGTGACGCAGTGGGCAGGGTAAACAGTTCTAATGATTCACAGAACCTTGTGCAGGCTCTGTATGCTCTTTCCTCACCATTCTATGGTCAAAACCCCTCCCATCTCCTTGGGGCCTTGGAAGAACCAAAATCATTTGCCTAACTGAGACACTAGCTACGAGCCATAGATATGCAAAGGCATATTGAAAGTTGTCCCCTTCCCCCATTCCCCAACCACGGGCTCTGGGGATTTGGGGGGCCCTGCTCTGTAATGTTAGCACTAAGAATCAGCCAGTCTCTTCCCAGGCAGCAAGTCAGCAAGGCGCCGGATGCCAGAGCATCAAGAATAGAGAAAATAATGAAAGTAGTCAATATACGAATCTACTAAATTGTGTGGGTTACAGATAGTTGAAGTGGAAAGAGAAAGGACTTTCTTATAAATCCAGTAAATAGAACATTAAGATGACATTCCAAACAAATAACCACAGTAAAATATCTTTTATCAGTCCATTCAGTCCTATGTACTTAATTCTTGTTCAGTTTGATCTTGGGTTAGCCGTAGCATGAAGCCATCTGCCTCTTGACTCAAGTCCTGTATATCCTGACTCAGCCCATTGGTGTCATCAGATGCCTGTGCCCAGAGTCTGTTCTTTGAAACATCAATTGTTCAAAGTATCTGGGCCTTTACCATGAGACTCTTGAGAGCATTCTTCTTTGTTGAAGTCACAAAATATGACCTGACACTGATAGTAGAAACTTCTGGAAGACACCTGAGAAAAATATATATAGATGACAGAAACTGAAAGTGGTTGTGGTGAATTTACTACTGATAATTTTCAAATGTGAAAAGCCTGATGAGAGTTTATAATAAGAATAATGTGCAACATGACATGCAAAAAAAGAAAATAAAGTCATTCTCCTCAAATTAAAATGTCTCCAATGGTTATGAATAAGCCTACTTTATAAGAAATCAGGAAGTTTATATCTGATTTTATAAAAATGGAGAAATATAACTTTTATAGATGAAAATTCTTGAGATATAACATAATAATGCTAAAAGAATATGCAAAAAATTAAGTAAACCATGAAGTCTGGTTTAGGTCCTAGGCATCTGCATTTTTATTCAGCTATGGATGAGTCTGATGTGCTTCCCTGATTGAAAACCACTAGCCTGAATGATGCTAGATTCTAACGAAAGAAGGAAGGCTATGGCCAAGTCAATGTTTTAGATAATAATCCTAATTATCACTGATAATACTATAATGCTTTTGTGTAATATCAGAAGCAAAGTTGCACAAGGACTGGAACAAATATAGAAATTGGCAAGACTATTTCATGTGAGTTTTGATCACAGGGTAAATATCACGTTATTAGGTTTACCATGCACTGTGGTAGAGAAGTGGTTCTGTTTGTGAAGTTGGATTTATTTGGGGAACTTGAGCTTATGCTACAGATCCTGCCCAACACTACTTGCCATCATCCAACATAGTTCTGACTGGTTTGTCATGAGATTATCATTCTCCAAAAGCACCTGGGAAGAACCTATGGGCACAACCTTTATAAACTTAAAAACAATCCTCTTTGAAGCTGAAGGGCATCATTATAAGAGTTTAGCTATAGCCATTTCTGGTTTCTTTTGTCACACATGGTTTGTATTCAGAACCCCAGAGCGGAGCTTCAGTCTGATCCTAACCAGGTTGGGGTTGGGGATATGAGCAAGTGAGAAAGGCCTCATAGTAACCACTGAAGTTTCTATCTTTCTTATTTTTCTGATCAGCCCAAGTCACAATCAGAAATTTTACTTCTGGAGGGTGAGATTCAAATCTCACCTTGAGCAACTTTTTTTTTTTTTTTTTAAATCTCAGTCTTGGCCATGTCTCTGAGAAGGAACCAGAGTACAGTAGCAGAGTCTGACATTGTGTGTGCATGTATGCATGACTGGTTCCAGTTTTACACGCATTATGAATGATTCAAAACAGGGGGGCTGTAGGTATAAATAAAATCCAAGAACCAGTAAGGCAATGCAAGAATGTCCTTAAATAAGTGAAGTAATTTGGAATAAGGAGTATATTTATTTGAACCAGGATCAGTTGAGTTTTCTGCTTGTTTATCTCTCTCTTCCCTAGACAATGGGCTTTGTAAAAAATGGCTTGGATAAGGAGCACTTAATGACCTGTCTCCTGAAAAGTCAGGTTTTATTGGTGCTAATACTAGGATTTATTGATATGATGAACTTGAAGTTAAGAGTCGTGAGTTTGTAATAAACAGAAACTCCTTATCAATGCAAAATCCAGTAACAGTTTGCTATTGTGTGGAGTGTCTTATTGGACAGCAAACACTTTTTCTGGGGAAGATAACTGATAAAAGAGAATAGATTATATACGTTGTAATAATTTGTGTAAAATTACACAAAATCTAGGGGGTGAACAAAATGGGTGAAGATGGTCAAAAGGTACAAACTTCTAAATATAAAATAACTATGTCCCGAGAATGTAATGTACAGCATTGTGACTATAATTAATGATACTATATTATTATATACGGCATATAATTAGTAATACTGTGTAATTAATAATACTGTATATATTTGAAAGTTGCCAAGAGAGTAGATCCTAAAAGTTCTCATCACGAAAAAAATTTATAATTGTGTGTGGTGATGGATGTTATCTAGAACTATTGTGCTGATCATTTTGCAATATATATATATATTGAATCATTATGTTACACACCTGAAACTAACATAATGTTATATGTAAATTATATCTCAATAAAAGTGTATGTGTGCTTTATCATATCTCGTTATGATTAAAAGTGAACTCTGGACATTTCCTCTCTCTGCTTTAGAATGTTTGGGTAATTCCTCATCTTAGAAAATATGCACACACATTTTCTATTTATTGTGGGTGACCACCACCCTTCATTAGGTTTGATCTTGGTACAATTACTACCTTTTCCCAGAACTGTTTGTCTCATGTTAATTTCTTAAATTCACACTTTTTTGAATGCACAATAGAAAATGTATAAACCTAATGTTAAATTTTCAAAATTCACATTTATTAATATTCCTCTACTGATTAAATAACGTCCTGGTTTTAAAAAGTAATAGATTATATATGTTGTAGTATCTTCTGACTGTATTGTTTTAGTATTGATCCCTGACAATATGATTTGGGGATGATAGGCTTGACTAACAGAACCAGCTTCTGGTACTGGATCTCATAAATGTCCAGAGGATGTTTAGAACTAGCATTGGTAGATCAAGTCTTACCATCTTCACGCCCTAGCAGCTGACATCAGGCTATGTACCTTCCTTCTGTCCTCCCCTCTGGTGGCTATTTTAGCAGAAGACAAAAAGTAGGAGGCTAGATAGAGAGCTTTTCTGCAGTAAGTTGTGTACTATGATCATGCTGCTAATTCAATCCCTTGAGGAGACCAGCTGCTCAGTCTGGTGTATATCAGCATTAGGTTTCTTCCACTTGGCTCTAGTAGATGTGTTAAGAGGCTAGAAAGGAATTCAGGTCTGACTGTGAAATTTACATTTTAATTTTTCTGCAGAAATAAAAACCTCCTAAACTCTTTTCAGGCAAAACACCTAACTATGAAGTGTTTACTATATTTCTGTTTTTGGGAAGTTCTTATTTATATAATAGTTTTTATCCTGTGTTAGACTTTGACTTATAAGAAAGACAATAGTTAATTCTGGGTCATTTTCCCCTTTTAGGGGGAAAACTAAGATTTTGTTTCCAACCATAGACCTATTTTCTGTATGTTTTTCTTAATATATTACTGAACTATTGAGCAAGTACAAATGGTAGCAGCAGGAAAATCAGTACAGCTGAATGATTTTGAAATTGAGAACACTGTGAAGCTAAAATGAACTTCAAAGAGAATTTCACTTTCTCTTCAGTGGGAGGAAGGCTTTTAAGTTTTGAATATGCCTTTAAGGGCTTGCTCCTTGCATTGTGTCAAGAGCATGAAGTCACTGTGATTCAAACAATTGGTCTTAGATAATTGTTTTTGACACGTTAGTTTGTGTTGCATTATTTCTCTTGCCTCATTTTTGCAGCTCCAGCATAGAGGTTTTACTTCAATTCCTGTTTAGGTATGGATTTTTTGGAAAACTTGTTACTGGTCAGGAAGAAAGGTCATCCTCTAGGTTTGTTTTCCAAGTTCCCCTTTACTTCTCTGGGAGTAAAATAATTGAAATTCAGAGGAACAGAGCTTTGAGAAATTCAGGGTCTATGAACGTGAAGTCATCTGAGTCAATATTTGGTTTTACTGATTTATCATGATGTATCAGATCCTGAAACTTCTCTTTGAATTAACAACCAACCTATTCTTAAATGATTAAGCTGATGAAGAAATATGTTTTTAGGAAGGAACATAGAATGCTGT
Source organism: Furipterus horrens (assembly GCF_987537825.1). Classification (NCBI taxonomy): domain Eukaryota; kingdom Metazoa; phylum Chordata; class Mammalia; order Chiroptera; family Furipteridae; genus Furipterus; species Furipterus horrens. The sequence goes on along the minus strand of NW_028327175.1, from coordinate 150,882,345 downwards.
AACATCACTTTATTACTTAAAAAAAAGTACTCAACTTAAATACTGATCTGATGGAATCTGAAAATAAAGTGATATGACTCATTTGCCTGGGCATTGAATCTCAAAAGTTAAAAAAGTTGTCACTTAGTGAGAATTTATGTTCAAAACAACCCTAACAAGTTTGAGACAAGTTTATAAGCAATAGGAAATTTAAAATTTTAGGAATTGTAATGTTTAGGGATATAGTATCTAGTTGATATTCCACCTGTAATGGACGTTACTGAAAAATTCTCTAAAAAAAATGAACAAGGAGGTATTGAATAGGTTCTCTTGAGACTCAATGGAGTCTGGCAAGGACTGATTTTTTAAAAGATTCTATTTATTTATTTTTAGAGAGAGGGCAAGGGAGGGAGAAAGAAAGGAAGAGAAATATCAATGTGTGGCTGCCTCTCATATGCCCCCAACTGGGGACTTGGCCTGCAACCCAGGCATGTGCCCTGACTGGAAATTGAACTGACGACCCTTAAGTTCACAGGCCAGCACTCAACCCACTGAGCCACACCAGTCAGGGCAAGGACTGATCTTATTTACATGCTGCCTGGAATATTTGACAGAGATGTAGATTGCTTCCATATAGGATGGTCTTGAAATTGTCTTATTTTCCTTTTCCTCTGCATTTGTTGCATAGATAAATAATTCTAATTTAAACAATTTCGAATTTCCCCTACATAGTTCCAAAGACAGTTTCTAACATTGTATAGTCTTTTGAATTCAGTCCATAGTCAAGACCTAATAATGTGTGGAAAATACAGTAATATCCATGAGACATCTTTGTTCCTATTAGCATCTGCTATCCCTCAGGGCTCCAAGACTTGCTCCCTCTACTATGCATAAACTTTAAAAAATAAACCCCAGAGCTGAAGAGTTGAATGGAGGTATAGTGAAGTGGTGAAAAGCATGGTCTATGGGTCCAGGTAGATATGGGTTCAAATCCCTTCTCAGTCATTTCTTTCTGTATGACTCCAAGCATCTACATCTCAGCTCTGTGTCAGTTTTCCTATCTATAAAGTGGAGATAACACTTTGTATCTTAAGAGTTTGTTGAGAATTAAAAGTGAAAATGATGTAACCTTAAACATCCAGCAAGTTTCAGGAAGCTTAAAATAATGCATAGAATATTTTAGAGACTCGTTTGGCTGGATCTACACTAAGACCTGAATAATTGTCTTCTAAATTAGGCCAGCCTGGGCTCTGCTGCATAACAGTGACTCCGACCTGGAGTTTAAACCAACATAATTTACATTTCTTGTACATGTTATTATACATATCCATTATTGGCCACCAGGAAGCGTTAGTTTGTGGTGGTCAGTTAAGGACCCAAGCTAACCTAGCAGTCACAATCTTGCATGTTGCTGGTTTCTGAGTCAGAAAGAAAAGAGCTCTGGAGGCGTCTGCACTAATCATTAGAAACTTCAGTCCTAAAGCAACACACAGTATTTTCATTCTCTACTCGTTGGCCAAGAGCTGGTCATGTGCTTCCTCAATAACCACAATCCTGTAACACCAGGAACCAGGAAGTGTAATTCTATAATATGAATAAAACACTGGCCAGCAGCACTAATGACTTCTAACTCTCCTGCTCAAGCTAGTATATAACCTAAAGCAATAAGTTAATGGGTCTTTTTCTCTTCTAGCCCTTCACAATACTGAAGTATTAATGGTATTAATGTCAAGGACTCAAAGAAGGAAAAGAACATCAATTGGGCGAATTAAGTATCACCAAAGTATATACATATCATGATATTATTGTTTTACACATGAATTAAAGTGTTATATAAGCATCCCTTCAATTAAACACCTGCTTCATTATTATCAGGGCGAAAATGTGGGGTGATTTATTGATCGCTTCTCTATTGCCAAATGAAACTTCAGAGTGCCTTAATTATTATTTTATTTGGGAATAATCATGGCCTTACTCTTGCCAGAAGATTGCAGTGACTTTGGGTTATGCTAGTTAAACCTGTGAGACTGTAATTAAGAGACATTTTTAAAGTTGATTCAAAAATAATACTTTCTGTAGAAAGTGGATTTGACAATTTTGGATATTGTTAGATGTGAGAGCTGGGTTTTTGCATACACACAGATATGCAAATTGACATCCTCCTGTACTTGGTGATATTTATCCAAGATTAGGGTGTTCTTTAGGTAAAGAAAACAGCTTAGTAGGGACTTAGCCTATTTTGGAGCTTGGAAGCAAAGCTATTTTGGAAGTCTAGATAGCAAAACATAATGAACTGACATTTTGGGTAACTAAGGGTCGCCAACCTAAACTTTATCAAACATGGTTAAATATCACTTTGGGACTGATACATAACATATCAACCTGAAGCCTGCAATTTTAGGCTTATTTTGCAAGAGATGTAGCTGCCAGATATAATATGGGATGGCCAGTTAAATTTGAATTTCAGATAAACAATGAGTAATTTTGTAGTATAAGTATGTCCCATGTAGATATTGCTTTAAACAGGAATGGGAACATTATTTAAGCAAACATTATTCCTTGTTTATCTGAAATTTACTTTAAACTGGACATCGTGTGTTTTATTTTCTAAATCTGGCTACTGTATTAAGAATGAATGGCATGAGCATTTACCTGCCCTAACCTTCTCCTCCAACGTAGAAGATGTACCCATGTAGCCTGAGAACAATGGTTTTTTTTTTTTCTTATTGTTTGTTTGTTTGATCCTTCTAAGGATAGTTAAAGAAGGCATAGGAAGGGAAGTAGCCAGCTTGTCTAGGTCTAGGTGGCTTATTGCAGTATTTATCTTAGTTCTTTAGTGTTCAAACAGCATGAAACACTCTGGAAAAAGCAGCCCACTCTCTTGGGATCAAAAAGCTTTAAAAATTGAATAGAAGTGCAAAAAGTTTGAAAATCCACCTTCGAAGTTTGCAGACCATTTATCCCACTGGATTCTACTTGCCCTGAGCAGTGGCTATTATCAAGCCAATAGAAAGACTGACTTTGCTGAGGGTGTTTCTGTGTCAAAATGATCAAAAACAACATAACTGATGCCAGACACAGACAGAATAATGGCATTGTGTTGTGAGCATTCATCCTGCTGAAGATAGTCAGAGGATTGATGCCTTGAAAATTATTGCTCGAGGCTGACGCTAATGTCAAATGCAAAGGTGTCTTTACTATTTTAAGTATTAATTTATTATGTAGTTGACTCCAGGCACAGGTAACTGGTGGTCTTTGAGTCATGATAGAACTTTGCTCCCTCAAACAAAAAAGCCTGGTGCTTCGTTTTGTTAATGAAGCTTATTTTTTAATAGCTGAGCCCTTTACAACTTACTACTTAATAAATTGTAGCCACAATTAGGGGCTGTCTTGTAGGAACAAAGATGTTCATCTCTGCTTCTTTAGAATGCTCTTCATCATGCTGAATTACACTGTTGCAATTGCTTGGCTTGGTAATGTTGTTGCCATGTGACAGGGAAATTTCCAGTAGGAAAGGTCATCCCAACCTTAGATTTTCAGGCTTTTCAGCCGTAACTAACATTAAATAAAGGGATACTGTTAAGGTTTAAAACTTTCTTAATCAATCTGCCATTGTGGTGGTGGTACATGGCTGGCTTTCAGTTTGTTTTATTCTAGAAAGCACTGACTGTACTGACGGTATGACCTACCACATTAAAAAGCCACCCTGGGAAATTGTTGCATGCTGTGTTTATGGATCCATAGGAGGGCACCATTCCCTCCCACCTCTTCCCTCTGCCAGTTTCTCTCTCCCTGTTGCCAGCTGCCTTCTCAGCTGTATCAAAACTGACATTTGATTTTGAAACCCAGAGAGCTCATCCTCTGAAAACCCAGATATCTCTCTCAGTGAAAGACAAAAGGATCAGCTCTAAGTAAAAAATAGGCTCATGCTAATAAATTAAGGCTTCTTTTAAAATTTTGTTTATTTTTTTACTGCTTACTTATAGGCTTTGACAGCCATAACCTTTTCTACCTGACGCAGAACATAAAGATAGAATTAGAAAAACAAACAAAGCATAACACCCTATTAAATTTCTAACTATCCCACTGCCACCTTATGTGAAAAAGCAGTATGGGAGCTCAGTGTATTGGTTCTTAATGTGATGAAGAGTCTGGAGGAGTCAGGGTCTTGATGGCAGAGCTATCCCTGGGCCACACACAGGGCAGGTGCCTGGTGAGCTCTGCTGTAGCGGATGTAATCTTTGGTCTCCAGCATTTAGTGACAAGTGAGGGACCCAGGCAGATAGCCTCCCAAGAGGTAAAAACACAACACAGAGATCAGGATGTGCTCAAAGCAGGCATCAGGGTAAGGAGGAAGCAGGGAGCTCACATTGGAAATGACAGGGATCTAATCTCTGGGTAATGGATGTCAAATTCTAATCACAAAATAATGAAAGCCTTTGCTGATGCCATTTTAAAATATTTTTAAACAATAGAAAATGAAGTAGCTGCAACTATACTTCAGCATTATTTTATTTTCCTGTCAAATGAAATTTTATTATTTGGTTCCAATTTATGAAATGACACATCTATAATTTATTACACTGTCTGATTGGAATGCTATAACTCTGAACACATTTTATTTTGTTGTTGTTGACTAGGGTACTTTTGAAGTTGGTTTATTTTGGCTTCCTCTTACTTCTGAGCTAATTACTAAATGTGATTTATCTCAGAGCCTTTTATGTTGTATTCTTTAGAAGGAGCTTTTTTTCCAAACAAGACTGAAGAATGTGTCTTGACACACATACAAATTATCATCTGTCTCCTCATTTCAAAATGGATGATTTTAATATTACCCTTTTTAGCTTTAGTGACTTTGGGACCTATATTCTATTTCAAACATGACCTGGCCTACACATACTGACATGGTCTTTTCTTTCATTTCTCAAACTGTCAGTTTCACTAAGGAGCCCTTCCTGGGCAAAGTCGCCCATCGATCTTGGTTGATTTGCCAAACCAGGTACAGTAACATGGTGTTTTGTCAGTGATGCTGAACTGAGTATGCCAGATGGGGCCTCTGTTTCCCCTCTTGTCAGTTGAGGAAATATGGTCATTGCAGATGTTACTAAGGTAAGAATTCAGATGAGATCATCCTGGATATTGGGTGGGCCCAAAAGCCAATGACCAGTGTTCTTGTAAGAAGAAGAGAGGACCCAGAATGTCATTCTGTTTGTGCCTGGATCCCAATGAGGCCCCTAATGCTACCTGTTTGTGAAATGATGGATAATAGTCGTCGGCAGCCGTCCGTCTCGAGAGACGATGGTGTAGCTTCTCAAGAGTCTATCTGCACCGCCGAGAATGGCTGTGCAGTCCAACTCGGGAGTGACACGGTATATGTCTCCTCCCGTGTTGAATCGACATCTTGCGATGACGCTGGAGTGTCCTCTCCAGTGAAGCTGAAGCTACAGAGCCTGGGCAGGGTGATATGGAGGATCTGCTGTTGCCCATGCAGCAGACCCCCCCTCTCTTCGCAGCTGAAGGATCCAAGGGAAAGACGGAGTCAGTACAGCTTGGCTTCAGGTGCGCCGCAGGAGTTGCCGGTGTTGACTACAACGTCAAACCGCCTTAGGGACTCCGGCTCCGGATTTTCTGTCGGGGTTTACTCCCTTAGCCTTTCCCCTGAAGAGGTATGCCGCAAGGCAGCGAAGGTTTTTTGGAATCAGAGTTTTCCTTCTCTGTTTGATGGATAATAGTACTCCCTATAAAATTGTTCCAAGGATTAATTGAGATATTCTTACAAAGTGCTTACTGTAATACCTGGAATTTACTAAGAGCTTGATAAATATTAGAATGTTGGCTAATTAGTATGGTTATTATATCCTAATATATAAGGTCTGTCCAGAAAAAGTCCAGCCATTGTTAATATAACAAGAATGGTTTGCGAGATGTTGATGTAACCTGGCAACCAAGGAGAGTGGACTGGAATGCATGTGTGTGAACAATGACAACTTCACTGTACTAGTCAGTGGGGGTGGTAGACACTGTTGAGTGAGCACGTGTACTGTGTGGCCATCACATTCAAAATGACTGAGAGAGTAGAGCAACAAATCTGCATCAAATTTTGTGTTCAGCTTGAACATTCCTCCATGGAAATGACTGAGATGAATCAGAAAGCTGCAGCTATGGGCGACTGGTGATTGGCAACCTTATCACAACAATGCACCCACTCCTGCATCACATCTTGTACAGAGATTTTTGTTAAAACATCAAGTCATCTAGGTGACTCAGCCCCCCCTACATCCAAGATTTGGCGTCCTGTGACTTCTGGCTTTTCCTAAAACTAAAGTCACCTTTGAAAGGGAAGAGATTTCAGACAGTCAGTTGATGAGATTTAGGAAAATACAACAGGGCAGCTTATGGCGATTGGGAGAACTGTGTGAGTTCCCAAAATGCCAACTTTGAAGGGGACTGAGGCATCATTGTCCTATGTACAATGTTTCTTGTACCTTGTATCTTCTTCAATAAATGTTTCTATTTTTCATATTACATGGCTGGATACCTTCTGGACAGACCTCATATTGTCATAATGGTGAGTCTGAAAACTTCCTATCCTTCTAGGAAAAGACTGGTTGTTCTGTGGCCATGATATCCAGTCCCCATCAGAACCTGTTTTGTACCTGTTTAAGTTGATCAATAGCAGCAATCACCCATGTTTCTGTAGCTAGTGGATCAGTGACAGCAGCCTCCACAATTGCCAGTACATATGGTTGTAAATCCAGACAGTCAGCAACAGCTTAACTCTAGTGTGCACGCTTCCGCAAGTCAGCCAGCCAGTCAACCACATTCCCACTCCAGCTTCACTTATGCACCCACAGGTCAGCTAATGCCTAAACATGCCAGCTTTTGGAAGTTTCCCAGGCCCTGAACTTGAAGAGTCTCAAATTCTATATAAGATAACCTCTCTCTGCTTTGCTTGGGGAGAAAGTCTGTTACTGTGAATCTCTCTTCCTTGCTTAGAAAGCAATACATTCAGCTTTTTGTTCAGATATTGAGTGGGCACTTTTTTCTTCAACATTGGAAATATGTGTAAAGTGCCGTAGGATCCAAAGATGGGGCTATATGGAAAAGTTCAAATGAGGGGTGATTTTTGGTCCAGGTTGTGCAATGGAAGTTATAATGTAAGTAGAGAAAAATTGTGGGGGAGAGACAGGTCTTCTTAGGGACACACTGTGAGTGCAGACATGAGTGATAATGGCAGTTGAAAGGCTGCCACCTAATGTGTCATCCCTGGATTGCAGGGTGTGCACAGGGTGAGGTGATGGCAACTAGCCTGGGACAGTTTGTCGGGACTGGGTTGTAAGGGCCTTGTATTCCATCCTAGGGAGTTTCCCTGCTCTGGTGCTTCTCGAACATTTTTTGAAGTTTATAGTCTTAACTGCAGAGGCAACTAAACTTTTACCAGAAGAGGGAGTTTCTTTGAGATCTCCCTATAGGGGATATTTGTCATTCCGTCTTGGCTGCCCAGCATTTGAACTCTGTTGTGCTTGGAAAATTTCCCACAGGAGGTAAAACAGCAGAATCTCTTTGTTTCCACTATACAAGCTGAAAATGCCAACTTTTCAGCCTCCCTTTCAGCTAGAACATGGCCACAACCTGGGGTGCGAGTGGATGCAGAAGCAGAGGAGACCTGGCTGTGTGCACTGGTCGTGGACGGCAGAATTTATAGCTTCCCATCAATTCTAAGATTCACATATTCCCAACATTTAAATCAGGGTACTTCTTACAATCAGTGTTGTGATAGAGTTTGATAAGCAGCGTTATCTTTTTTTTTTTTCTTAAAAAGTAAAATAATAAGATACAGAATATTCAGTGATGGCAGAAGTATCCATATTGGACCAGTTCAGTTCTGAGCATAAATTTGGCCTCTTAGCCCATATCTGGTTCTCCAGAGCTCTGGGTTATTTTGTAAGCTTCCCAATAAGTTCATTCTTTGTTTAAGTTAGAGGTTATTTTTAATTGTTTGAAGCTTGAAGCTTAGACTCTGACTGGTATATGCACATCATCTTTAAAAAAAGTTTAGACTACTGTAGTTTATTATATATTTGTTTGAATAGAAAATGTTTCTCCCCCTAAATCTTTTTTTTTTTTTTAATTCTCACTGAAGGATATTTTTTATTGATTTAGAAGAAGAGAGAGAAAGGAAAAATGAGAGAGAGAGAGAGAAAGAGAGAGAGAGAGAGAAACATTAATGTAAGAGAAAAACATCCATCAGTTGCCTCTCATACACTCCCCGATTGGGGATGGAACCCCAAACTTTTTGGTATACGAGATGATGCTCCAACTAACTGAGCCACCCAAACAGGGCCCGCCTAAATCTTTACTTAAATTTAATGTCCCCCCGAATTATGTAATGTTAATAATTCATCAATCAACACATTTTTATTGAAATCCTCTGTGTGTTTTTATGGAAAATGAGTCCAGTGAAAGCCTGGCCCTCATGAAACTTTCACTCCAATGTGAATCTGTGGGCTTGCATGTCCCTGGTACAGCACCTAATGCCTGCCATTCCTCTCCCTGGGGACCTGACCACAGTTTAAGAAGCACAGTGCAGGCTATGGAGAGCTGGTAGATACCTTAACTAAGTGATGTGACCCGATTTGGAGAATCACTTCTTACAGGCTTTCTTCAGTTATTCTCATCATTATTAACTTTGTAGAATTCTGTCTCTCATCAGGTTTCCTGTATCTTGAAGTTCTATGGAAACTAGTTTGGAGCAGGGAGCTATGGCTTTCGGGTTTGAGATGCCAGATATCTGTTGAGCTACAAATGCTTTTGAGTTCCTATATGATTGGTGGTAAGCTCTTTCTTCATTCCAGATAATTGCTGGGTTTCCAAATTATAAACATCCTCAGTATGAGTGGTACTACAATCAGTATTTGGGGCTAATAGGTCCTTGTTAGACTTCTACCATGTCGACATAAAAACTTTTTTGTGGATTACCTTTACTTAGAATATTCAATTCTGTTCACATGTGTCATTTGATCTTATTGTGAAGAAGGAAACATCCTTTATAAATAGAGACCCCTTTGAAGCAAAAACTTTACATATTTTACTTGTGGCTGAAGAGTCTGATTAAAGACTTAGAATTAAACAGTCCTAACTGCTGTTAATTGGGAAATTAGACATAGAGGTTGTGGAGCCTTTGATAAGACAAAGTGTGGCCTCTGGAGGAGGTCCCCGTTTGGGCTGACACTGTAGATGGGGATGTGTGAAGAGGGAGCTACTATTTTGTACCTTGTGAAATCCTCCAAAGTCTAGTATGTGGGGTATTATCAAGAGCACCCAACATCAAAGACTTGGCTTTAACTACTATTGGAATAGATGAGAAGCTATAAAGCAAGAGAATGTGAGGCATTCACAAGATACCACCATTTTTTTTTATGTCTATTCTCTTTAAATATCTTAGAATAATTTTTTTTTGACCAGGATTTACTTTCTTACTTCTGTTAATTTATTTTTAATTTGAGATAGTATAATCATAGTATCTTATTTTCACCTCAATTTATTCAAATTCCAGTTATAAAATACTTTTAAAAATAATTTTCTGTGAAATTAAAATTTATCTAGGTGTTACTGGTTTCCCTTCCTCCTTACACTGCCTTCTATAACCTCTCTTAAAAGGAACAAACACACAGATGCAGAACCATATTCTTTGAAGATGGGGAAGACATGATGCTTCTACAAAGTCTTTAAAAGGAAAATATTAGAATGACATAATTTTCCCGTATGCTAACTGTCACATGTGGTGAGAATACTTAGACTTTCTTCAAAGCCCTCAATGACTGGTTTAGTAGAATGAATGGCACATGTCCCTTGTTACTACTACAGGAACATGTTTACAGCCCAGTGTTGAAAGCTATGAAGCACCCTTGTCTAATGCTGCATTTTATTTAGCTCTTGGATGGAGTTCAGTGTTCCACAGGAAGACCTAACGCTTTCATTTGTTCAGAATTTCTAAGAAAGGGTCTGGGTTGAGTTTTACAAAATTGTTAGACATAACATAATGTAGAGAGGAGAAATATTTAAAGCTCCAATTCTTTCCAATTACTTAGATGTCCTCATTTGAGAAACATACTTGGTAAGTTATGCTGATGGATGGGAAAGCTGTTTGAAAAGTTTACATATTGCAAATGCAAGCTGCTGTTAGTATTTGACAGTTTCTTATTAAGTCAGTAAAACAGCTGTTTGGGGCCCTTCCTCGGGCCAAACTTGCTTAGCCTCATTCCTGTTATAGAAGTGAACATGCAAGCAATGAGAAACTGGCATTTTAGTTCAAATATTTTGTGGCTCCTACTTTCCAGAAGTTCAAGCTGGAATTTTCTTTAAATTAGTCCCAATCTTAAATTTTTATGCTGTGGAGGCGTGTGTGTGTGTGTGTGTGTGTAGTTAGCTTTCCCGAATCCACAGAAGACTGCTCCTCAGCATCAGTGGGCAAGTTATGACTGACTGACTGAATCAACAGATATTTTGTACAGTGCTGAAGCACTTTGAGAGAGGTTTTAAAAATGCAAGACAAAGACATCCTCCTTTGGAGTGCTTACCTTTTAACCTGGGGGACTTAAGCCAACCACACGAATTCTGTGAATACTGCACAGGGATTCTGTGAATAGTGCACAGGACTGACCACACAGAATGAGAGGAGAGTTCAGAAAAGAGAGGACTTTTTTGTTTGTTTGTTTGTTTTGTGGTCTCCAGTCATCAGAGGAGATGAGATTTTAGGGGGACCACCTAGGATCCATGGGGTTTGGTACATATGGTATGAACCACACGTCTGAATTCCTCCAAAGTTAATATGTTGAAACCCTAATCCCCAATGTGACGGTATTCAGAGATGAGGCATTTTGGAGATGGGTCAGTGCCCTTGGAAGAAGAGCCAAGAGAGAGGCTCCTTCCTCTCTCTCTGTCCGCAGGCAAGAAGGCATACAACTGCAAGCTGGGGTGAGGGCCCTCACTGGGAACTGAATTGGTTGGTCCCTTGATCTTGGACTCCCAGCAACCAGAACTGAGAGAGCAGTGGGTGTGAATTGAGTGGAGGTCAGGGTGCAAAGGGATATCCTCAGAAGATATTTTGCATCCTGTGGTGCTCTTAGTCTTATCGATTCGCTCATCCATTAGTACAGAAGATAGGAAATGGGGAGGAATCAGTGCTGACTTAGTAAAAACCTTGAAATTTCTTCTCCTCCTTCATTTTTTGTTTTCATGAGTGATAACTGCTTTTGCTTGTCACTATAGTCCTACAGCTAGAACTACTATTTATTCAGTAAATATTTGAATAAGTTACCACCAGAGAGCCACAGTTTGTTAATAACCAGGAGTGGAAGGCTCCCTTTGCCTCCTGCTCATTGAGTGTTGGGCTTTCTCTGAGTCTGAAGATCTCTAATTTCCCTTGTGCCTCACATTAGTAGAGAAGCTCGAGGAGCTGGGGTAACCGTTGTAATGGTAATTTTGGATTTTTCTCATGACTTTCTTGGGAATAAAAAAATAATTTGATTCTTGCAAACTAAATAAAATAAACAAGGGAGCTTGTGAAATGAAACATTGAGGGATATTTGAAAGTAAAGAATAACAGACAATTTAATAATTTCAGAAAATAACATGGTAGAGATTCCATAGCAACAGGCTCTTCACTTTCTCAGTGAAATGGGTAATAAAAGGTGGCTTTTCCTAGGAAGGTAATGCTCTATAGCATCAATAAATGGTATTTCAAAGGGCTTCAATTTCAACTCAAAGGGAGATGAGTTAAAGTATACATAAATATTTAATTTATATTAAAATCACAGAAATTAGCACTTTTGATTCTTTTTAAAGTCAAAATAAGACACTAACTTCAGTCATAGGCTTGACAGGCATTTGGCTGAGAAGGGAGTATAGACTTGATGAAGATGCCTTTTGGCGTTTCCTTCTTGCCTCTGCTCTGTGGATATGATCAAGTACTAGTAGGAAGGCTTAAGCTTGTGTTGCCATATTTATAGGTGTGGACTCTGCTCCAATTGTCCCATTTGGTCATGATTTTTGATTTCTTGCTGAAAAGTATATATCATTTTGTCTTTTTCAGTATTTTTATTTTTTAATTGAATTAATTGGGGTAACATTGGTTAATAAACTTACACAGGTTTCAGGTGTACAATTCTATAACACACCATCTGTATATTGTATTATGTGTTCCCCACCCCAAGTCAAGTCTCCTTCCGTCAGCATTTATTCCCCCTTTACCCTCCCTCACCTTCCCCCATCCCCTTCCCCTCTGGCTATTACCATACTGTTGTCCATCTATGAGGGTTCTTCTTTTTTTTTTCCTTAATCCCTTTACCTTTTTATATACATAAAATTGCATATCTTTACTAAAATTTAACGTAAGCAAACTGTGAGAAACAGTAGCATCTGTTTTAAAGAACACCATTTATAACATCTTCTGACAGAAATCGTATAGTTGAGTGCATTTATACAATATTTAATGTTTCTTTTATTGTTTTACCCTAAGTTAAAATCCTTTAACATTCTCAAGTAAGACACAAGAAGGGTCAGACAGTAAGCTTCCTCTTTGCATTTTCTTCCGATCTCTTTCTTGGTCTTCTTTGCAATCTCTTTCTATCTGCCTTTCTCTTAAATATTTTTAAAATTAAGTATTCTTGTTTTAAATTATGCAAACAATACATACTCATTAAACAATTCAAGCAATAGTTTATAAATTAGCATGTTGTACAAAAAATAAGTACACAATTACACACACGCACATACACATATTTGGTCTTCACTTGCCCCTTTCTGCATGGGTTCTTACTATATATACTATGTTGCAGCTTGGTTTTTAAGTTAACAATATATCATCAGCCCATAAATATTGGCGTTTCTCAGGGTTCTCTTCCAGGTTTTCTCTCCTCTCTGCTCTCTCTGAAGAGTGTTACACCACCTGTAGTTTTAGTCACCCTCATGCTCATTCCCAAACGTTCCCAGCCATGGTCTGGCCCTGGGGCTCCAGCTCATCTGTTTATCATTGCCTACTGGGATGCCTCAGGGGCACTAATGCCCACCTCTCCCCAAATACTCTTTTTCTTCTTTGTCTCCATCTCAGGGGGCAGCAATGTTATTCATCCCATTTTCCCAGCTACAGAGTTGGCATCATCTTTGGTTCTTCTCGTTCTCAAACCCATCAGGTTTTCTCCATTGTAACACCTCTGTAATGCCAGTCGCCTCTTGCTTGGGGTGCTCTAATTCTCTAACTGCTCTCCCTCCTTTCACTTCCCTGCCTCACCTTCTAATCTGTTTGCCTCACAGGCCCATGATGATCTTTCTCCTGTGCAAACCTACATATGTCTTACTTATAATACTCAGTGACTTGCCATTGCCTTCAGAGTGAAGCTCAAAATATTTTAAAACTCGCAGGGTTCATATGATCTGGCCTCTGTCTCTGCCTGGCCTGACTGTTTGGCCACTATACCCAGCTATGGTTGGCTCTCTGACCCCAAACACAGTCAGCCTCTCTGAGTTCCTTGATTATGACTTGCTCGCACTTACACACATTTGCCTTGGTACAGCCTGTCTCCCCATCTCTCTTTTTTATCCTTTACGCCACTTCAGGGATGCTTCCCCTAGGAACTGAGTTTGGCATCATTCCTATATGTTCCCAGAGCGTCTCACACTTACCTTTCTCCTGTCATAGCATTACTCATATTATACTGTAACTGCCTGTGTTTGGTTTCTGTCACCCCATCCTCCCACTGGCACCACCATCATTGTCACTACTAGAGTGTGAGCTTCCTGAGGGAAGGCACTAGAAAGAGCATAGAATGTAGCACTTGATAGAAATCACACATTTGAATGATGAATGAATAATCAGAAACCCAAAATGCTGATGGCTTAATCCAGAATCCCCAGAGTTATAATGGGATCAAGCTGGTTCAAAGATCAGGGTAAACACTTTTCAGGACCTGGGCATGGCAGTATAGCAAAGTGATCTTAACCAGAATTTGTTTGCCTTCTGCTTTCCTCTGAGTTTTGTCCTATTTGGGGTCTTCTGTAGACTCAGCAACATGTTACAATTCAATTTGAGTGAGTAGGAGAATTGTAGGCTTGCACAAGTCCTGAGTCCTCAGTGGGGCAGAAACAGAAATGTGAGAATTCTTGGAGTGAGTGACTTAGATTTTGTATAGTCATAACACCCAGGATGGCTAATCTTGCCTCTCTCATAGCTGGTTAATCCTTCTACTCCCCACCTTGCCTCCAACCCCCAGTTAGTATAGGTTCATTAAAGGAAGACCTTCTTTTTTTTATGAGTCTCCCTTACTTTGGAGCCTCTGTGTCCTTTACCCACATGCTATAGAAGAGAAAAAACAAACAAAAGTTGAGAACGCATATGTCTTGTGACTCAGTTTTATGAAAAATTTGCTTATAGATTTTAGGGAAAGGGAGGGAGAGAGAGAAATGTTGATTTGTTGTTCCACTTATTTGTGCATTCACTTGATTCTTGTATGTGCCCTGACTGGGGATTGAACCTATGGCTTCGGCATGTTGGGACAGTGCTCTAACCAACTGAGCTACCCAGCCAGGGCTCTTCAGCTATTACACTTTGTTAAATGTGACTTTGTTTATGTTGATTTACATAGGCTACTTCTCAGCTCTATTGTGATAAAGTTAATTTGCATATCAGGACCCAGAAAATGGAGGCCACCCCAGTGGCACAGCCTGCATCACCAATCTAAACCCAAGTCAGCCTGCACTTACTGGAAACACCTGTCAAGGAAATTTAGCATACACCAATCACAGTCTTCCGACTCGGCTTCAGCTGGTTTACCGTACCCTAGAGAACAGGACCCACTGACCTTATAAGGAAGTCCCCAGCCACCCAGCCAATCATGCCTGGTTCCCATGTTACCACTTCTAAATAAAACCTGCTCTTGCCCACTATCTCTCGGGAAGTGCTCCACTGCTTGTGTGGCCCTATACTTCCCCAATCCATGGATTGTTTTCCCTTGTAAAAGAACATCAAACTTGTTACTAAATTGTTTCAGTTTTGTCATTTGACCATTTGGCAATGAGATAGTATCCAGAGACAGCTGCTAAAGATTCCGGGGACGGCTCCTAGATGCAGGTGAAGGTGCCCTTGGAGCCTTTTGGTTCGCTGCCTCTTTGGCCGCCTCTGGGATCTCTGGTAAGCTTCTCTTGGATGGAGCTCAACTTGCTCTTTGTCTTAGCTCTTCGAGTTTGTTTATTCTAAACCTTCTGGGTGGAAAATTGGGGTATGAGAGACTCCAGGTTCACAGGGTGGAAATTGAAGTGTAAGCAATTCCAGAAATCCCAAAATCCCTCGGGAAGAGCACTCCATTGTACTTCCTCCGATCCATGGATTGTATCCCCTTGAATAGAGGGCATCAAACTCATTGCTAAATTTTTGTTTGTCATTTGACAATAGTAAACTTGGGATATTGAAACAGTGCAAAGAACTCTTGAATTTGGATTTTAAGATTTGGAGTTAGGATCTGGGTTCTCTAGCTTACTTGTGATACAGTGTGGTCCTATTTTATGAATTTTGAATTAAATATTGACTATAAAGTATTAAGTTTCTCAATGTAAGCCAGTTGAAATAATTCAGTCCCCCCATAAGATTTGCATAATTTCTAAGCTCTTCAGGTTTGTTGAGTAATAAGCTGTTTATTTTATTGAAATATTTCCACTTCGGCTAGTGAACAGAAATACACAATATCTTCTGTCATGGATATGGTTTTAAAATACATAAGTCTCAGTCAGATTTTGCAGGGTTTTCAAGAAGGCATCTCTCGCATCAAAGACAATCTTTTTGGCTTAGGTAAGTAATCTGTCTTATCTTCACTTGTTGATTATCACTGGGGAAAATTGGTAAAGAGTAAAATCTACCTCGTAGTTTTAGATAAGGAAATAACAGGTTAAAAGTGCCTAGTTTATTACCTGATATTAGTCAGGCAATCAGTGAATATTACTTGATGTGGAAAGTGGATAAGATAAACAACACAATTTGAATGCCTATTTTTCTACTAGAAATGCTTACAACTGTAAGCAATAAACTGGGGGATATCTCTGTATTACAGATAAGGAAGTAGGATCAGAGGAGATACTACTCTGTGGATATGTGTGGATTTTGAACCAAGGCCAGTCTTCTTCCATGATTTATTTTATTTCTGTGTTGAAATAGTGACTTAGGGTAAACAGACAGCATTTAAAAAATAGGTCTGAAGAAACAGTTATCTTGGTTTCCTTTTCTTAAAGGGCCAGAACATTTTAAATACAGGCATAAGTCATTATATTGTGCTTAGCGTTATTACAGATGTTGCACTTTTTTTGCAAATCAAAGGCAGGACCTTCCACTAGCAAAAAAGGTTATGAACTGCTTTAATGCAGTGGTCTGTAACTGAACCCACAATATTTCAAGGTATGCCTGTAATAAATCAGACACACAATTTAAAAAGGAACTTTAACTCAGCTTTTCCAGGGTCTCCTTTCATACAATTGTTAAATGAATGTGATAATCCAATAGTTCTTTTAATCAGAGGTAAAGGCCTTCAAGATTCCTAAATTCAAAAGGACTTTAAGTCACTTTTACAAACAATTGCAGATTTAAGGTAAAAGGAACACTAGGGTGATGTAGGAATGAATAGATTTATAACACTTGCCTTTGTTTGAAGAGCTGAATTTATGTGCTTTTCTAAATTATGGAGACATCAGATGCATTAATCATGTAGTAATTATAGCTCTTGGGGAGAAGTATGCTTTATAAGTGCCAGGTATTGTTATTAGCAATGGAGTGATTAGTTATAAAACCATTTAATTAAAGAATTTAAGTCAGCAGTTGAAGAAAAGATTTTATCAGTTTTGGAATAAAATGAACACACATAAAGCCTTAAGGTAAGAAGATGAAAAAAGTCAATGTTTTGGTTGACCACATTTTGGAAGAAAGATTTAAAGGATGCATTTGTCCTTGAGGCCCAAGGGTAGCATTCTGATTTGGGCAAACTGGAGAAGATGGTCAAGAACTGGGATTAAGATAGAAAATAATTTTCTTTTTCTGGGTCTTGGATTTGTGTAAATTGGGAAACTTACAAGGGCCTGAAGGCAGGCCATGCATTTGGATCAAAACAAGATTCTTTCAAGTTCTACAAGAGGCAGCTGAACTCACTAAAGTCCTAATAAGGACAACATATATTTCACCATTTCTGCTTAGGGGCAGCTAATTTTTTCTTAACTCAGCTGGGGGTTTTTAGTCTTTCAACATAATAGACAGCTTCTCTCTTTTCAACATGTATACTATCCTAGCCTCTGCTTATGAATCAAACAATAACCTAATAACATTTGTTTTGTGGACAGCTTTCTTATGAAATATATCTAAGAGCTTAGTCAATTTGATTGCTTCTGTATATAGCAGAAAACCAACAAATAACTGGGGCTAGGCTTGGGACACAAGGGAACTAAGTCAAAGGATAAAGGAGGATGGCTGGGAGCAAGGGAAGATATAGGATGACTCATCTGACAGGTGTCATCCAGGCTATGCCTGGCCAGGTGGCAGGAGAGGGTCTTGGCTTCTCCTTTCCTAGTTCCCCTTGATCAGCTTGGATCTGTCCATATGTTAAATGCATTAACACGGAAGTAAGCAAGTTAGTCTTTCCTTTTACACTGTGGTCTCTGTCAAACAGTATGTTTTAAAAGTTCTTTGAGGGCAAGGATATCTTATTCACTATATAAAACCCCTTAACTATCAACATCCTTGGTATGTTATAGGCGATATTTTTAAAGTAAATTATATATTAATTATTTCAAGATAAACACTCTGCTTTAATGTTCTAGAATTTTTGATGAGCTACGTGTTACAGCAAATTCTGAACAAAGATGTAATGAAGCTTAAATGGGAAAAGGTAATCAAATATTTTCTTTATATCTTGTCCAGATTTAGTCACGTTGGGGTGGAAGGTAGGGAGAATATGTTAACTCTCACTCATCTGCAAGTACGTTGTGTACCACGAGGATATTTACCTGGTCACTGGCCACATGGTGGAGTCCAAAATTGGAACAGAGATGTGAGCGCACCAAGAGGGAGAGTCCTGCTTCCTCATGTGTCTGGCTAAATCTCTGTTATAGAAAAATATAGATATGATTATTATGTGCTCATTTAGTATTTTTTCCTTCATAGCCTTATAAATAAATGATAACTGGCAACACAATACCCTAGAAAGCTACTCTTCTATTCAGTAACTATGGTATTCCCTTACTGTTTGTCTTCCTTCTTTGAGGGAAAGCATAAAATTATTTTTAAAAACTGAGGCAAATAAATATGGTGGTTCACACCCCTATTTTCTATGAAGTTATTGAGTCTTCCAGATTAGACTCTTGAAGTTGCTTTTTCTTATGTGTCTCCTTGATAAGGCTTCTTTTGTGTCCTTCACAGTACCATGCTCTATGGGGCCTGCTATGTAGTTTCTTGATGTGAACACACACACATCTTTTCACATTTTCACTTTTCCCATAGCTGATTATACCTTAAAATTGATGGATGCATTTAATGTGGCATTAGTTTTTCCTAAAAAAGCCATTATTTAATCAAAGTGATGGTGGTTTTCATAATTGATGGTATCTTAGAATACATGAAAGGTTAGTTAGTTATCTATAGTCATGTAACAAATATCCCTAAAACTTAAAATAATAGTAATCATTTATTACCTGTCATGGTTTCTGTGATCAGGATTCACTTAGAGCTCAACACAGAGGTCTTGTCTTGGCTCCATGCCTTCTGGGGCCTCAGCTGGAAGATTTATAGCCTCCAAGTTAGAATCATCTGTAAGCCCATTGATTCCCATGTGAGCTTTACTGGGGCTATTAGTTGACATAGAACTATTCCATGAAGAGGTAAGGAGAGGTAGGTACTAAACTTAAGATACTTACGTTTTATGAACAAAAGAACTTTCAAACTCATAGGAGCATTGGAAGGGAGAACCCATTTGGCATTTTCTGAGAGAGACTTAACTTACGTTCTGATATCGGGAGTCTAGGGGCAATTCGGAGACCAGCATTTTGTAGTTTGACCTAACATCTTGTCATTGGAAATGGCAACATTACAATGAAGCCTATATTTGACACTATGGTCTATTCTATTGGTTAGTATTCAGGATGACCTTGTACCAAACTCCTTACTTCTTCTTTCACAACTCTCCATACCATCTCTAAGTTTAAATTCTAGGTGGACAGAAAAAGCATAGTTGACAGTGCCATCTTTTTCCTTCACTTGAATCAGTGACTTGATTGTCAGCTGTCTGCAAACACTCCTTCATCGGTGCTAGAGGAATGTTCTTTTTGCTATGCTTTGAGATCTCTGACTTGAGCAGATTAAGGCAGCACTTCCTCCAGGGCCCCTCTTATTTATGTCTAAAATAAACAGAAGTCCAGGAGTTTGTGGCTTCTGACACTTTTCAACTTCTTGTGGGTTCAAAGGATTAGATAAAATACTGTCCTTAAAAACTGAAAAAAACAAACAAACAATCAAAACACTCTTTCCTAAAAGGCTAGAGTTTTAATAAAATGGTAACTTCTTATTAAAACATTTTAGATATTAAATGGGCCATTTCTTTAGGCCTACATGTATTAAGGCTTCTAAATACAATGTTTAAAATAATACCATTATTTGTATAGAAACCTGAAATAAACATTCCACCACAAAAATGGGTTTGCTTTTGCTGAACTCATCCTTAACACTAGTTTCAGAATATTGAGCTTCAAAGGGATTTTTATAAAAGGAATAATATCATCAATAGCTCCCATCTACTGTAGACCTCCAGTTGGCAGGCAATGAAAGGGGTTCTAATAAGGTCTTGCTCAACAACCTGTGAGGTTGGCATACTATCCCCATTTTACAGACAAGGAAACAAGTCTCATTAGCAGGAAGCAAGCAGAGTTTATCTCACTTGAAAATTGTTGTTTGGAGCTGACTGGTATTTGGATAGCTGTAGAATTTTTTACAGCAGCTATCAAGTCCAGGGAATTAGTGTCTACTAATAGAACCCTTTCATGTGAAATGTCTTCTTGCCTGAAACCAGGACATGGCTCAAAGACTATAGAGGTTCAAATGCTGAACATATATAGATCTTTCCTTTTTGGTGTGTGTATCCTTGTATTGAAGCTACACTCATTTTAGCTTGGGTGTGTTTGTGATATTTTCTAGAGAGTTTAGCATTATGCAGTTTTTGTAAATTAGTAGATCATAGCATGGGATGACAATGTAGCAATTTCTTTGGATGCAATGAAGCTAATGGTAGTTGTGTGTGTGTGTGTGTGTGTGTGAGAGAGAGAGAGAGACAGAGAGACAGAGAGAGAGACAGAGAGAGAGACAGAGAGAGACAGAGAGAGAGAGAGAGAAAGCTGGCACAAGGGGAAGGGAGAAGGGGGAGTGGGGGAGAAAGAGGAGGAGAGAGATATCAAACAAGCTTGGGATTTGGGATTTGTACAAATGATTTCAGGTTAATTTGAATCTTTCTTATTACAGGAATAAGGTATGTTTATTGTAAAAAATGTAGGTGAATCCCACCCCCCATTAAAAAAATGCCATCTTAGAGTTATTCACTGTTAAGATTTTGGTTCATGTTATCCCAAGTTCTGTGTGTGTGTGAGAACATTCATATATACATTTGTTTTTGCAAAAATGATCCTATACCAAAAATATCCTAGAAATTATATTTTTAGACCTAGTCATTAAATATGCTTTTATAATATCATTTTTGATGTAGTAATTTTTTTATGTATGGCTATATCATATCTTTTGAACATTAGGCTTTTTTATTATTTATTTTTCTTTGTTCTGTTATCTTGCAGCAACTGACTGATAGAAAAAAAGCTTTGTAAATTTCAGGTCACTGATTGTCCCCATCCCCCCACTGCAGTTGGGTAGAGTGTGCTGTGTGTTGCTGCTCCGTTGCCCTGAGACCTACCCCCGTGAGGAATGCTGTGAAACTGCTGGCTGCTGACAGCTCGTCTGCTTTTGCTGTTTCTTCTTACAGGAGACAGAGCATGTGACACCCAGCCAGTCGGAGCGTCGGGGGAGAGCAGGAACGCCAGTTCATGAGAGTCCACAAAACCACACGTTCAGGGGCCAAGAAACAGTGAGGCTTCAATCAAGGTGGGCCCTTTAGTGTGCCTGGGGTTCATTCCCCTGTGCCTGTCACCCCCACGCAAGAATCTAGGCTTTCTGACTTTCGTTGGCATTCCTTGTAGTCTGAGAAGCTGCTTAAAGGGTCCTAGAAGTATCATTGAGTCTGAGTTTAAGAGAAATGCAAATAACCTACTTTCTCATCTTCAGTTTGAAGAGTACCAGCCTTAAGTCTCAGAGGGAAGTAGAAATAATCCTGTCCTTGGAGAGAAATGTTGACTAGGTTTTCTTCTGCAATAAGGATACTGATAACAGTGTAGACATCAAGCCAGTTGCTTTTCACATATAATTTTATTCATCCTTCACCACATCCTCATAGCCGCATTTTATGGAGGCTGGTAAACATTAAGGCATTTGCCTGCTGTTGCACAAGTGAAAAAAGCTGAGCCACAATATGAACCTACAAATGTCTGACTGTGGCGTAGCAGGTGTAACTTCTGTGCTGATCCAAGTGGTGTCCTTAGGCCCTGAAGTAGCTCCAGGCTGGAGCAGCTGTGAGTTGAGGGCAAGGACATGGGTAAAGAGCTGTCTGCATTGAGGTTGGCATGGCGTTCTGATGGGAGCCTGGCATTGCAGCTGTCTATGGAAAGTCTCTTCTGTAAATAAACAGAAGGAAGAATTCAGCCACTAGTTCTGTCAGCTGTCGCTGTAGGATCTGGTGTACAGTGTAATTGTAGCCCTGACTTAGTGGAAGGGGAGGTCTTGCTTCTGAGCATGACCTTTAGAAACTTTTTTCTAAGGTTGCAGAGTCTAAATGAATCAACAACTACAGAGGAGATTGTGCTATATAATTGTGCTTTAAAACATCCAACATGCTAAATTTAGAATCCTAGAATTCCAAAGGGTTAGAGGGGACACCAAAGTAAGATAATTCCCTATCCAATTGGATTTATGGGTACCATTTATCACCCTCTTCACAAGTTGCTTTCTCTTGTCTGTTTATTCTTACTTGACCTCAGATCAGGTGAGATTCAACTTTGTTATTTCTCTGGTGATCAGGATATTCTCCTTATTTGGGTCTTTATTGCAATACAGTGTTCCCTCACTTATTCCAGGTATTATGTTCTAGACCCCCCTGCGATAGATGAAAATCCGCAAAGTAGGAACCTGACATTTATTTTAGTATTTATATATATTTTAAGGCTTTATAAACCCTTCCCACACACTTATAAACTGTTCCCACTCCCTTATTAACCTTTTCCACACTTTTATAAGCACTACTTATGTTCTTAAACATATTCTACACTCTTAAACCTACGTAACTTTAACAACATACATATACGGTACCGCAAAATCCTGTGATATAGCAAAAAATCCGCGATAAATAGTTAAATATAATATTTTTTTAAATCCTGCAATACAATGAAGCCACAATAAGTAAACTGTGCTATAGAGAGGGACTACTATAAAGCTATTTTAGGCTGGCTAAAACCAATTTATGCAGTGACCCTACCCCTCAGCCAGACTGGTGACTGTCTCTCTCAGCTTGAATAAGGCCAACTATATTCCCATGCACATTTCAAAGAAAAGTAAAAAACAAAACAAACAAAAATAAAAACAAAAAACAAAGACAAAACTAAATCTTTTTTTTTAATCCTCACTCGAGGATCTGTTTATTGATTTTAGAGAGAGAGGAAGGGAGAGAGAGAGAAACATTGATGTGAGAAACATCGATTGGTGGCCTCCCATATGCACCCTGACTGGGGATCAAACCCACAACATAGGTATGAGACCTGACCAAGGATTGAACTCACAACCTTTTGGTGCATGGGACAATGCTGCAGCCAATTAAGTCATTTGACCAGGGCTCACTCATTCTTACTTATGTATGGAATGCATGCTTGTTACAGAACCCCTGGGCTGCTCCAGTTGAAAACAAACCCGCGGGCTCTTTACTCAGGGGCCCGATTGCCCGCAGCCAAAATTATAACTCTCAATACCAGAGTTTAGTGAAAAGAAAAAGAATAGTTTATTTAACAGTTATATAGATTTAGTTATTTGCGGATTTCTGTTGTTAAGTCTTATGTTCTTTAAAACACCCATAAACACATATCCTTGCCTCCCCCCTACCAAACCAGGCTAGTTTTAGAAAAGTCAGAGAAACCCTTTCCCTACTTTCCAAACACAGTTCAGCTTTACCAGTAGCTGCCAATCATTCAATCCTGACTGGGGAGACCTCGTCTGTGTTATGGGGTCCACCAGCTTTTAATCCAGAACCTCATGGATTCTCAGCCTCCTTGTAAACTGTATAGTTAGTCCTTTTGAAATCCGCACAGTCAGCCTCAGCCTTAGTCCAATTCGCACAGTCAGTCCTAACCTTAGTGAAATCCTCACAGTCAGCCTTAACCTTAGTTAAATCCGCACAGTCCGTCCGCCTAAAATGTCTGCCGCTTATTTTTAAATCCCTGACTACATCCTCTGATGTAGTGGGTGCGGTAACCAGTTCTGACCATTCACAGAACCTTACGCAGGTTCTGTGTGCTTTCTCCATACCATCCCCTGGTTCAAGACTCCTCCCATCTACCTGAGGCTTTGGATGCATTAAAGCCATTTTGCATAAAAAAGACACTAGCCACCGGCCTCAGGCATGTGGAGGCATTTTGAAAAGCTGCTTCCTTCTCCCCATCCCCCAGCTGCAAATTCTGGGGTTTTTTGGAACACCCCTGTTTCTGTAACATGCTGGGTCTTTGGGGTGGAGATTCACAGAGGCTGATGGGGGAAAATGATATTAGCAATTAACTTCTCAGAGGTGCTTGATTTTTGGTAAATTTAAAACTACATTATCATTAATGGTGGTAAAGGTAAATAGGGATATCACTACTATCAGAAGGCAAGTTAGAAATTTAATAGGATTATGTGGTGGGTATCATTCACATAGAACTAGTGAGACTAAGAGGATTGAATTAAAACCCCTCCCTGATGAGGTAATGCATAGGGAAGCAACTCTTACCTTTGGTGGGAGGAGTTACAGTTTTATTCAAACTCCCAAAGGTGTGTGACACCTTTTTTCAGAAAAAAGAGATGCTCATACACACAATAGTTTGTATAACATTTAGGAGGTTGCTAGATGCCCTCTCCATGTCCAGAAAAATAACCAAATACAAGGTTATGGGGCCACCTTCCTCATTATGTCAGGCTTGTCTTCCCAAAAGATTGACGCTTCTTGTAAAAATGGACCTAGTCTCTCTTCCTCTATACCTAAGTAAACTCCACAGGACCCCAAATACCTTGTTGTTCTTGTCTGTGCCCCCTCCCCCCTCAGCCTCCATGCTGTACTTTCACAGGGTCTAGCAGCATTCCAGAAATTCCATGCACCAAGCTTGGCAATAACAGGATCTGGTGTCACACTGCAGATCAGGAGCCATGTTAGGCCAGTTATGTTTGTAACTCTTAGATTTAGTATTTGGACTAGTCTGGTAACCTTTAAACTGTAGTTATTTGTCACAACCATGGTGGCGTCACCCAAGGACATTCTAATGGTACTTAAAAAAAAATCTCAAAATATTACAGGAATTGTGAAACTTGATGAGCTGGTGAAATGAGATCTGAAGCTAAAAACAACTTTGAATCAGGTAGCTCACATTCCTGATAACCTTCATCTTCCATTTTACGTCAGCATGTGGCCAGGTTCAGGCACATCGTGCACAATAAGATCTTGATAGAGACATGAGACTGTAACAGAACACGTATGACTGAGGGCTGGCTCAAAGTAAGGAGAGAAACCAGAGTAAATCTCAGCAGGTATAAAATTCCACCTTCTTGGGGAGAGAATGTCATTAGCAAGAAACAGTTTGAGAAAGGGAAGAAACATCTTTCTGTAACAAGGAGCAGTCAAGTGAGTGACAAACATCTCACGTTTCAGTTAAGTGAGACTTGAAGGAGTAGTCTTCAGAGAATGAATCCATCCTTGTAGAAGTGAGATTTTGGAGCTGACTGTGTTATGCTGTAGGCATTGATCTTTTCATGCATGCCAGGTAGAGATCGCTTCATACTTTCAGCTCTCAGAATATTTGTACCTTCAACTTTTTCTAGCACAAGGAGCGTTGATCTCTGTCCACATGAACTTCTGGGAGGACTATGAATGTTTTTGCCAGAGTTCCAGTGTATGTATACTATATTGGTTTTCAGAAGCTACTGTAACAAAATGAGCACAGATCTGTAGCTTAAAACAGCACAGATGTATGATCTTACAGTTCTATAGGACTCAGCTCAAAAGTCAAGGTGTCAGCAGGCCTGCGTGCTTTCTGGAGGCTCTAGGGGAGAATTAGTCCATTTCTTTGCCTTTTCCAGTTTTTAGAGGCTGCCTCCATTTCTTGGTTCATGGCTTCTCCATTTTTAAAGCTAGCAACATAGTATCTCTCTGAGCATGACTGGGAAAGATTACGATTTTTAAGGATTCATGTGATTGGGCTGAATCAGATAATCCATGATAATCTCTGCATTTCAAGGTCCTTACTTAATCCCACCCATAAAATGTATTTTGCCATGTAAGGTAACACAGGGAGGGGGTGAGGGATGTGGACGTGGACATCTTTGGGGGACCATTATTCTGCTTACTACATGTATGTTTATTTTTCCAGAGGAAGCTCTAAAGCATTTATCAGTCTCATATGGCACTCATGATCCCCCAAAAAGTTTGGAACAACTGTCCTAATCTCTTCCTCCTGAAGTCTACTTCCTCTTCTTGGTTCCCACAGAACCACCCTCACGTTTCAGTGCAGCCCCTCTGCCTCTTTGTCTCTTTCTCTGCACCCCCACATACCACACCCTCCTCTGCTCCACATTACCTTCCTCAGCAGTATAGTGTGCCACCTTGGAGGTCTCAAATTTGGGGTCCTATAGGTATATCTAGGGTGAAAATATATTTGGCTTGTAGAGTGTCATAGAATACTCTGACTCAATATTTAAAAATCATGTTTTACAGATTTTTAGCATTCTCTTGAAAAATCCGAAGATGAGATAACCCAGAGCCTCCATTTCCACAAGGCAACAATTAGTTGGAACAAAGGAGCAGTGCTTTATTTATTCACAATTGTCACCCAAATTTTCCCATTTATTTATGCTCTTTGCCTGGCTCCTACAGGTATTTGGTTGATAATGCCTGCTTCAATCCTCTTCTGAACAACTGCTCATCCTAGCGACTCTAGCTGCTGGGAGCTAAGCTCTGATAAGGTGATGGCTGATGCTGTCTTAATGCCTTATATTTTCAGTGCATCTGAGTGTAGGGGCTATATATTACACTACTCTGGCATGCTCCTCAGTACCTGGAGCTTTTCAAACCATGTATAATTATAGAACTGCATTTAGTTTGAACAAGAATGCCACCTTAGTAATCATTTAATACAACCTTTTCGTTTTCTAATTTGACACCCAGTGAGGCTGTGATTTGCTTAAACCTTCACTCCTTTTGTAATAGAACCAAGACAAGCACCAGCAATCTGTTTGGAGCAGTCACTTAATATGTATCAGTCTGATTGATTTTTATAGCTAGAGCCAATGCCAATACTGTGAACCCTCAGATATGACAAAGGGGAATTTGTAAATGTAAGAGAATACTAATGAAGTCAGGGACTTCTTACCCAGCTAAGTAAATTTACTTTTGAGAGTGATTAACTCAGTTGTGTTTAAACTGTTGTATTAAAATTTATGACAGCATTAAACCTTTAATGTTATTTAAGACCTTGTCTGTATAAACAGGAGCTATTCTATACCATTGTGTTGCTACTAATTAAGGCAGTGGTTACATTTGCGAATTGAAGTTCATTAGCCTCTTCATCTAGAACTCCCCAGTTAGAGGGATATTAGTGAGGATAATGGCCTTTGATAGCTTTGACTATTTTTGTGACATTCCAGATGAAAGGAAAAGCTTTGTTGCTCTTATGGAAAGAGGAAGTTTTGTTGGCAGCAACTTTTTCATGGGGGATAAATTCTTTCATCTTTTGTTTTTGAGGTAGGCAACTCGTATGTGTGTTTAATAGCTAATTGTTTCTTATTTAAATGTTTTTCATAGAGGTAAGCAGAGTCTTAATGAGTTCTGCTAAAAGAGAAAGAATAAGGAAGAGAGTGAGCACCCAGAGATTTTTTTAATAATACAGAAAACAAGATCTCCCATCTTGGACTGAACCTGAGCAGGAGCTCTGCCCATGGCCAGCGTGTTCTTCTTTCTCATTAGTGTGCTCTTAAGGTTTTTCTTCTCTTTTCCTTTTCTTTTCTTTTGTTTTTAGGGGTAAAGGAGACAGCAGGGTATGAGGTAGAAATAAAAAAATAATAGCTTGTCTTGACAATGTTTAAGACTCCCTGGTGTATGGCTATGTTATGTGTGGGTCCTCAAATAGCTTACTTTGTGGATACTCCATAGGAGGACAGCTGTACAAGGGCTGTCCTTCACCCTCCATTCTTCCTTCACCCTCATGGGCGCAGAAACAATCTGGTGGAATGGAACAAACATTCAAATTAAGAAATGCCTGGTCTTATGTCTACCAGGTGACCCTGGTCACTTCACTCAAATCCCTAAGTCCCCTCCTCTAACAGGAGTTTGGGTCAGATGATTTCTAAGGCCCTTTCTGGCTCTTACATTGAAAATACTCAACACCCTAGATATTTTAAAGGATTAGACTTTAGCTTAATAATTTAAGCTCTTGCAGGCACAGATAAAAATAATTCCCCCTCCTTGATACAGAGCACAAAAAATCCCACATCAAATCCTTAAACTGTCGATGGAAAAAGAGCCCATGCTTAATTATTCTGGGAATGAAACTCTTTTTATTTTTTATTTTTGGAGTCTGACTATGGTCACTTGATAAGTAGTTAGCACTTTCACTGGATAGTAATTAGGAATACAGATAAAAGGGAAACTTAACCATTCTCTCATTAAAAATAATAAAATAAGTGAAACATGGTTATATCAGAAATACAGGAAACTCCAAGGACATAAAAATTTCTTATAATCTTACCACCCAGATCTAAACACTATTAACCACTGTAGTGTACATATTTATGTTGTTATTGTTTTAATGTGGGCATGAAAAAACATTGTGTCTGAAAGGAGCTTTCTGATGCATTAGGGTTTGAATCTATTAGAAGCACTTTTTATTTCAAACAAGTCCCAGAGTATAAAGCTAGACCAGACTGTATTCTGACAATACAATCTTTATATCGTCGTCGGCAGCCGTCCGTCTCGAGAGACGATGGTGTAGCTTCTTAAGAGTCTATCTGCACCGCCGAGAATGGCTGTGCAGTCCGACTCGGGAGTGACACGGTATCTGTCTCCTCCCGTGTTGAATCGACATCTTACGATGACGCTGGAGTGTCCTCTCCAGTGAAGCTGAAGCTACAGAGCCTGGGCAGGGTGATATGGAGGGTCTGCTGTTGCCCATGCAGCAGACCCCCCCTCTCTTCGCAGCTGAAGGGTCCAAGGGAAAGACGGAGTCAATACAGCTTGACTTCAGGTGCGCCGCAGGAGTTGCCGGTGTTGACTACAACGTCAAACCGCCTTAGGGACTCCGGCTCCAGATTTTCTGTTGGGGTTTACTCCCTTAGCCTTTCCCCTGAAGAGGTATGCCGCAAGGCAGCGGAGGTTTTTTGGAGTCAGAGTTTTCCTTCTCTGATGTGCCCTGACTGGAAGATCGAACCAGCGACATTAGCTCGCAGTCCGACGCTCAATCCACTGAGCCAAACCAGCCAGGGCTGACAATCTTTATATATAAGGTGAATAATAAACAAGCAGGCTAATTGTCATAGGGCTGCTAAGCTCATTTATGGCTAAAGTGAACAAATTTGATTTTTCATAAGAAATACTCTAATATACAATTTTTCTCCCTTTTCTAAGCCCATTGTTGGACATTGACCCTTCCCTAAACAGCTCCCTCTCACTGCATTCACCACATTGTTATCATATTCATCTTTAAATTTATCCTCCTTCACACTAGATGGGGTGGCCTTGGAGGGTATAGGGCCTAGGTTATATCTATCCATCCTTATATGTGCAATAAATGGCATAACTTAGAATTTTCTATAGGAACCATGTTTTACCCACTTTAGTGACATGATAGCTATGTGTTAGAAATAAGATTTCTAGAAGATTGAACAAAAAACTTTGTTCTTGCTATCTCAACATCTTGGAAAGCTTCTTAGCTTAAGTTGGAATAGATTTGAGAGAAATTTCAATACTGACTTATAGGAGACAGAATGTATATAAACTTAAATCTAATTTAGAACTTTAACCAGCTGGTTAAGTGTTCCTGTGGCCATGGGACTTGAGACTATTCTTCAACCTACTCTTTATCTTCCTGAGGAGGTGATGGCTACTCCAATGCTTCCGTCATAGTATTCATTCACCAACAGGATATTCCTCTTCAAGACGTGTGTTATATACTACACACACACACACACACACATCATATATAGTGACACACACAGCTCCAACCCATCACTCTCTATATTTTTTCTTTTATCCTTAACCAATGCTAGATAAACAACTTTTTAAATTTTTTTATATATATTCGTATGTATGAATTTTTTCATATGTATGAAATCTTAGAGACATGTTTCTGTGTAACTTTTTTGTTCCATTTAATTAGTAAATTTTTCCATATTTTGAAATAGTCTCAAATATTAATAGCTGTGAAATATTCCGTTCTGTGGCTATACCATTATTTATTTAACTAATTCCAAATTATTGGTTACTTCTAGGATTTATATTTATACAGTATTTATAATACTGTAGTAAGAGCCAATAAAAATTATATTTTTGAAATGTTAGTGATAGTTTTTAAATATTTTATATTAGTTTCAGATGTACCGCATAGTGGTTAGACAATCATATACTTTACTAAGTGTTCCCTCCAGTGTTGCCATATTCATAGTTATTACAATATTATTATCTGTATTCCCTATGCTGTACTTTACATCCTTGTGACTGTTTTGTAACTATCAATTTGTTCTTAATCTCTTCACCTTTTCACCCAGTCCCCAAAAACCCCTCCCCTCCAGCAACCATCAGTCTGCTCTCTGTATCTATGAGTCTGTTTTAGTTTTGTTAGTACTTTTATTTTGTTCTTTACATTCCATATATAAGTGAAAATATATAGTATTTGTCTTTCTCTTACTGATTTATTTCACTTAGCATAATATCATCTAAAGGAATGTCAGTTATTTTCTGTCTGTGTTTTCTTCTAGGAATTTTATGGTTTTGAGTCTTACATTTAACTCTTTAATTTATTTTGAGTTTATTCTTGTATATGATGTAAGAAGATGGTCTAGTTTTATTACTTTTCTAGTATCTGTCCAATTTTTCTGACATCATTTATTGAATAGACTGTCTTTTCACCATTGTATGTTCTTGCCTCCATTGTCAAATATTAATTGACCATATAGGTGTGGGTTTATTTCTGGGCCCTTTATTCTTTTGCATTGATCTATATATCTATTTTTATGCCAGTATCCTGCTGTTTTGGTTACTATATATCTTGTAGTATAAATTGATATCAGGTAGCATGGTACCTCGTACTTTGTTCTTATTCAAGATTGCTGTGGCTATTTGGTGTCTTTTGTGGTTCCATATAAATTTTTGGGTTACTTGTTCCAGTTATGTGAAAAGCACCATTGTTAATTTGATAGCAATTGTGTTGGATCCATAGATTTATTTGAGTAGTATGGACATTTTAATGATATTAATTTTTCATATCTCTGAGCACAGTATATGCTCCCATTACGTGTATTTTCAATTTCTTACTCAGTGTCCTACACTTGTCTGAGTATAGCTCTTTTACCTCAATGGTTAAATTTATTCATAGGTTGTTGTTTTCTTGAGGCAAATGTAAATGGGATTTCTTAGTTTCCCTTCCTGATAGATCATTGTAATGAAGTTCTGAATATTTATTCTGTATCCTGATACTTTACTGAATTCATTTATCAGTTCTAGTAGTTTTTTTGGAGGAATCTTTAGCATTCTCTACATATGGTATCATGTCAAGTGCAAATAATGACAGTTTTACTTCTCCCTTTCCAACTTGGATGCCTTTTATTTCTTTCTGTCCAATTGCTGTGGCTAGGGCTTCCAGTGCTATGTTGAATAAGAGAGATGAAAGTGGATATCCCTGTCTTGTTCCTGAGATTAAGGGAAATATTTTTAGTTTTTCCCTGTTGAGCATGTTGTTAGCTGTGGGTTTGTCATACGAGGCTTTTATTATGCTGAGGTATGTCCCTCTATTCCCACTTTGTTGAGAGTGCTTTTTTATAAATGGGTGCTAGATTTTGTCAAATGCTTTTTCCTGCATCTGTTGATATGATCACATGATTTTTATTTTGTTTATATGGTGTATCACGTTAATTGATTTGCGAATATTTACCAACCTTGCATCCCAGGAATAAATTTCACTTTATCATATATGTACGACGTTTTCAACGTATCGCTAAATTTGATTTGCTAATAAGTATTTTGTTGAGGATTTTACATCTGTGTTCATCAGGGATATTGACCTCTCTCTCTATATTTTTTGTACTGTCTTTATCTGGTTTTGGAATTAGAATAATGCTGGCCTTGTAAAATGTGCTTGGGAGTCTTCCCTCCTCTTGACTTTTTTCAAATAGTTTGAGAAGGATAGGTGTTAATTCTTCTTCAAATGTTTGACAAAATTCACCTTTGAAGCCATCTGGCCCATGACTTTAGCTTGTGGGAGTTCTCTTGATTACTGCTTTGGTTTTGCCAGTTGTAATCAGTCTGTTTGGATTTTGTTTTTTCTTGATTCAGTTTTGGAAAACTGTATGTTCCTAGGAATTTATCGACTTATTCCCAGTTTTGAAATTTGTTGACAAATAGTTGGTCATAATATTTTCCTATAATTGCTTGCATTTCTGTAGTGTCAGTTGTTTCTTTTCCATTTTATTTCTGATTTTATTTATTTGGGTCCTCCTTTTTTTTCTTGATGAATCTGATTAAAGGTTTGCCAATCTTATCTTTTTAAAGAATAAGCTCTTGGTGACTTCCGGCCAAGATGGAGGCTTAGACGGACTCGCTAGGTCTCCCTCTACAACTAGAGAGGAATACAACTACTTCAAAACAAAAGATAACTAGAAATTCCAGAAAATAAAACTACACGGAAGCCCAACGTATGAAGTTATAAACCAGCGGCGCCCTTTGGGCAGGTAGGAAGAGTGAAAGTGGGTGGTGCTGTTTGCAGTCGCACCAGGGACAGTGGCAGGGAGGACAATCCCAGCGGCAGGGAGGACGATCCCGGCTGCAGTCAAACCCCCGCGGCTCGCGACCCCAACGCTGGGAGATGCAGCCACCACATCGCCTCGAACAGTGAGGCCCAGAGGGCGGGAGGACAGATCCCGGTCTCCTAGCGGAATAACTGCGGGAATCCATCTTGGACCCCCCGCCCCCACACAAAGCGCCACAGGGCTGCGAAATAGGTTGCGGATCGCCACTGGTCGCTGGGCAGCGACAACAAAGCGCCGGTGAGAAAGGTTGCGGATCGGCGCCAGTCGCTGGGTTGTGACGAGTACACAGGCACTGCCCCCTATAGCTGGCCCAAGAAAACAGAACACATCTGTCAAAATGAGGCAGACAACTATAGAAATCCCGGTGGCACAGCTCACCAGGCAACAGATGAAGAATCTGACAGATGAACAAATAAGAAACCTGTCAGAGGCTCAGTTCAGGGCCATTGTTATCAGGTGGCTTACAGAATTAACAAAAGATCTGGAAAAAAGATGAAAAAGAATCGAAAAACACTCATACTGAAAGGAACAAAACCACATATGAGACAGATGATGAAGAAATAAAATCCAGAGTTCAAATCAACAAACCAGAACACAAAGAAGGAACAAACAGTCAACCAGTGCAGAGAGAAAAAATGGGAAGCAAGGAAAATGATGAGAGAATCAGAAACCTCTGGGACAGCTATAAAAGGCCCAACATAAGAATCATTGGTTTGCCAGAGGGCAAAGAGGATGAACTAGAAATTGAAAAATTAAGTGAAAATATAATAAAGCAGAACTTCCCAAACTTGGGGAAGGAAATAGACTTACAGGTCCAGGAAGCACAGAGAATTCCAAAAAAACTGGACCCAGGGAGAACCACTCCAAGACACATTATAATCAAAATGTCAAAAGTTAAAGATAAAGAGAGAATCTTAAAAGCAGCAAGAGAGAAGAAAAGAATCATGTACAAAGGGGTCCCAATTAGACTATCAGCTGACTTCTCAAGGGAGACCCTGCAGGCAAGAAGGGACTGGCAAGAAATATTCAAAATAATGAAAATCCAAAACCTACAACCACGAATACTCTATCCAGCGAAATTGTCATTCAGAATAGAAGGGCAGAGAAAGTGTTTCCAGGACAAAATAAAACTGAAAGAGTTCATTAGATCCAAACCACTGTTATATGAGATGTTAAAGGGACTGGTTTAGAAAAAGGAGGATCAAAACTATGAACACTAAAGTGAAAACTGCATCACAAGAAACAACAACACAAGATGGGAATTGAAACAAGGGCAAACTAAACAGGCAACGAGAGTGGAAAAAGCACTATAGGTATGGGGAGCATATTGGGGGGAGGTCAGCAGGGAAGGGGAAGGGGGAGAGGGAGGGAGATGATATAGGAATTAAGGAGCATGGTAGGAGGGAATGGAATAGACAGAGAGAGGTTGAGAAGAACTATATGCACAACTAATGGACATGGTCTAAAAGGGGGGGACAACTGGAGGGAGGGGGACCACCGGGTGGAGGGGAGAAGAGGGAAGGGAAATTGGGACAAATGTAACATTATAATCAATAAAGCATGTTAAAAAAATAATTAAAAAGAAATAAATAAAAGAATAAGCTCTTGGTTTTATTGATCTTTTGTATTGTGTTTCAGACTCTATTTCATTTATTTCAGCTCTTATATTTAGTATTTCCTTCCTTCTACTCACTTTGGGCTTTGTTTTTCTTTTCTTTTTCTGTTTTCCTTAGGTGTAAGGTTAGATTGTTTGAGATTTCTTAACTTGTTTGTTTCTTGAGGTAGGCCTGTAATGCTATAAAATTTGCTCTTACAAATCCATTTACTGTGTCCTGTAGATTTTGGGGTGTGTTTACATTTCATTTGTCTCAAGGTTTCTTTTTATTTCTTCCTTGATCTCATTGTTAACCGAGTCATTGTGTAGTATAACATGTTATTTAGCCTCTGTGTGTGTGTTTTCAATTTTCTTGTAATTGATTTCTATTTTCATCCCATTGTGGTCAGAAAAGATGCTTAATAAGATTTCAATTTTCTTCAATTTATTGAGATTTGTTTTGTGTCCTAATATGTAGTCTGTCTTAGAAAATATTCTGTGTACACTCAAATAGAATATATGTTCTGCTGCTTTGAGGTGAAATGCTTTCAAAATATCAGTTAAACCCATCTTGTCTAGTGTGTCATTTGAGGCCACTGTTTTCTTACTGATTTTTTGTCTGGAAGGTCTAGCCATTAATGTCAATGAGATGTTAAAATCCCCAACTATGACTGTATTACTGTTGATTTCTCCCTTTATGTTCATCAGATTTGCTTTATATATTTAGGTGCTCTTAAGTTGAGTGCATAAATTTTTACAAGGGTTTCATCCTCTTGTTGGATTGATCCCGTTATCATTATGTAATGTCCTTCTCTGTCTCTTCATATAGTTTTGTTTTAAAGTCTGTTTCGTGTGATATAGGTATCGCTACCTCAGCTTGTTTTTTTTTTGTTTTCATTAGCACTAAGTATCATTTTCCATATCTTTACTTTCAGTCTGTGTGACTTTCATTCTGAGGTGTGTCTCTTGTAGACAGCCTGTATATGGATCCTTTTTTCTTATCCATTGAGCTACCTTTTTAATTGAAGAATTTTCTCCATTTACATTGAAAGTGATTATTAATAGGTAGATATTTATTGCCATTTTATTTTTTTAAGATACATTCCTCTGTTTTTTCTTCTTCTTAAGAGAAGAAACTTTAACATTTCTTATAATACCGGTTTGGTGGTAACATACTTCTTGAGCTTTTTCTTGTATAAGAAGTTCTTTATTTCTCCTTCAATTTTAAATGATAGCCTTGTTGGGTGAAGTAATCACTTTGAATATTTCATGCCAATTCCTTCTGGCCTGAAATGTTTCTGTTAAGAAACCAGCTGATGGTCTTCTGACAGCTCCCTTCTAGGCAACTAACTGTCTTTCTGTTGCTGCTTTAAGATTTTCTCTTTGTCATTAATCTTTGCCATTTTAATTATGATGTGGCTTGGATTGGCCCTCTTTGGGTTCATCTTGTTTGAAACTCTCTGCACTTACTGGACAGTGTATGAGCTGCTGTGGAGCAGCTGACCCTATGCAGCTTAATTTTTCCCAGCAGGGTCTGGTGCCTAACGAGGTCCTGTGTTGAGTATGCTGCTTGTGGACCTAACTGGGTCATTCTGATGTGGTCTGAAGCCTGTCATCGGATGGGTTGGTTCAGGTGTAGCCTGTGACTGGCCCTGGGCTACCTATTTAGAGCTATAAAGCGACAATCAATCCATAGTTTGCGGTTGAATCTTCTGGTCTTGGGTTTGCATGAAAGGGGCCAAGCCGCGCACCAAGTATTGCTTCCACCATCACTAAGCCCAGGGGCAGATCAGCAAAAGGCCTAATTTACCTCAACTTGCTGATTGACTCTTAGGCTCAATCACTGAAAGAACCCCTGGCAGTATACCAGTAGCATAAGGTAGGTTCTCAGTGAATAACCAGGTAGAGGTGGGTGGTGTTTACCAGATTGCTACAGATTCAAACTTAGCGCCTTTGTGGGTCTGAGTCCACACAGCAAAATTCTCAGTGTATACAAAGGTCAGCTGCCACCCACGTAGGGTCAGCAGAGAGAGCCTTCAGGGTTAGGTCAGCCAAGTTCACCAGGCTAAAGAGACCATGATTTTTAGCCATGTGGAGAGAGCACTCTGCACAGGAAAAGAGGCATTGATCAAGGATGAGAGGGAAATATGGCCCTCACCATAGAGCCACACAATAGTCTCTCCCTATATGTCTCTGACACCTTGTGGTTTTGCCTGGACCTCTTGAAAGCCTTCCAAGAAAGTGTGTTCAACAGGCCCAGGCTTGCTTCAACCAGCTGACTCCTCTGCAAGGGTAGGGCCATGGGGAGTCGGAAGGTTGGGGCTAATAGATCTCTCATGGGGAGGCACCGGGGCATGTGGAAGGGGGAAAATGGCCCTTGCCCTATGGCCACACAACTCAGTCTTTCCTTGTACCTCTCTGACAGGTTCTGAGTCTGCCCAGACCTTCTCAAGAGGCCTCTATGAAAGTCTATACAATGGGCCCAGGCTGGCCATAGCCAGCAGATTCCTCAGCAGGGTGTGAGCTCAGCAGGGCTACAGTGAGTTGGGAGGGTGGGGCTTGTGCATTCCTTCAAGCTGATGTTGTATGGAGGGGAGTGCTTGACCCAGAAAAGATGGTGTCTGTGGGCAGTGTTGGAGAGGGACTCCGCAGGGCAACCTTGGCGGCTGTCCCTTCAGCTCTCTCCCTGAAGCAACACAACCCAGTCGCTCCCTGTATGACCCCAGTCTGCTCTGAGCTGCCTTCCTTCTGCTGGAACCCAGGGTGAGTGGCTGTGAATGAGATGTTTGCTGGCCCTTCAAGAGGGTGCCTAGATTTCTAGCAGGCTCCCATATCTCCCTGGTGGATGAAATCCCAGATGCTTTTTAAAAGCCAGATTATGTGAACTACTCTTCCCAGCTCTGGTGCTTTGGGCTGGGAAACCAGCATGGGATTGAGATCTCTTGCTCTTCAGGGGGGACCTTTGCAGCTGAATATCCCTTCAGATTCTCAACTGGCATATGTGGGTATGGGGCCAGGCTTTTTCATGTCTATCCCCTTCCTACCAGTCTCAATGTGGCTTCTTTTGTAAATCCTTGGTTATAAGATTTCTGTTTAATTAGTCTTCTTTTGGTAATTTATATTGATTGTTCTATAATTTAGTTGTATTTATGGTTTGGTCCTGTGAGGAAGTGAGTGTAAATTCCACCTACTCTGCCACCATCTCAATTGTCTAAAAATATTTTTATGTACATCCATTATATAGTTTTATTGGTTTGTGCTTCAGGGTAAAAGCTGTCCAGCCATTGGGATTAAAATGTTTAACTAAAATAAAACTTAGGATATAAATTTGCCAGTTATTTGATCATGGAAGAAGATAGACATATAATGGATAATTGGTAACTTTGAGAGAACTAAATAGAAAGTCATGTCTGGATTTCTGTATGTGGTTAAATCATAAAATAGTGGCTCAGGATAGAACCTTTGAGATTATTCAGTCCAATCCCCTCCTCCTTACTTGTGTATTCTAGGTATTTCTATTTCATCCACCAGCCCTCATAGTCTTCTGGTTCAGATTGTGCTGAGGGTAAATGTTCTCTGGCTTTAACATTTCCAGAGGACATTTGGAAATTATGTGGTCTATGGAACAATTCTTTCTTGTGTGGGACTGCCCACACATCTCAGGGGCTCTGGCAGCTTTGGCTCTAGCCCATCAAATGCTAGTAGGCACCCCCAGCTTCTGAGCCAATCACAGATAGCCTCCAAATTTTCTAAATACTCCCTAGGGGATGTACCACTTTCCACTTGAGAAATGACAATCTGCACGATAGATGTTTAAAACTGTTTTAGGAGAGTATTAACATGGGTACCTAGGGAAAAAAAGCAGTTACGTTATGGTTTTATGTGATCCTATTTTTGCTTACTATATACAATAATTATGTACAGAAACATACTGGAAAGACATGAATCAGTATTTTACTTATGGTTACTTTCAGGTGGGATGATGATTATTTAAAAAATATTGTTTTTGATTTCCACATTTCCCCCCATTCTGCTCCTATTAAGTTTTTAAATCAAGAAATTGTTCATAAATTAAAAAAAAAAAAATAGTATACTATTCAGGATATGGAGCCATAATAAATTTGTTTAAATTTCTGCACTTGTATGATGTAATTTTACTTTCTTTCTCTCTCTCTCTCTCTCTCTCTCTCTCTCTCTCTCTCTCTCTCTCTCTCTCTCTCTCTCTTTTTGAGCTGTTGTATCTAAAGCTGAGGTAAATAGGAATATTAGTAGAATGTTAGCAGAAAATGGATTTATTTTTAATTTTTGTTAACTAAAGGAAACCTTAAATGTATTTTCAATGACATCTGAAACTTTTACAATTTGGGTAAGTTGGAATCAGAAAGCAAATATGAAAGGTGAATTTTATAGGATCAGATGATGCTTAAAACCAGAATTTGTGTCCTAGATGCCTCTTTCTTTGAGTGTTTTTGTCTTTATATTTACCTCTCTGATCATTAATTCATCCTTGTTCCTTAGACAGACACTGATCCAGGTTTTATTCATCTTGTGCAAAGACCACATCGGTAAGGACAGTTTCCTGTTGAAACATGCCTGGCATTTGTTGTTTGCTTTTAAATGAAATAATAATGAGGATCCTAACTAACATATGTACTCTGGGAATAACAAGTACAGAAGCGCTGCTTATTCAAGACACAGACAAAGGTCTGGAAGGCTGGAGTATACTGGATTGCGGAGAGAATGTGATGTCAGAAAGGTTGGCGGTGCAGACTGCACAGGGCCTGGTACCCAGGGTGTGGGTTTTAGATTTGGTTGAAGTTCATAGGGAAGCCATTGGGGGTTATAAATGAGAATGACATGCTCAGATTACACCTTTAAAAGGCCACTCTAAGTGTGTGTTGTGAGGAGACATCTTCAAAGCTAAAGCATCCTCATTGCAGGAGGTGATAGTAGCAATGAAGGTAGAAATAGGGTAGAGGAGGATAGAAGACACATGGCCTTTTAACCCTTTGGGAGAGGAAGAAAAATTTTACTAGGCACATGTAGCATTTAGGGTTGTTTAATGCCTACCACAGTTCTCTGTGCTTTTGGTAAAGTTCTCTTGTTTTTAGGGCTATCCTGATTTATGATCTAAAAGTTAAAGTGTTGGAAGACCAAGTATCAGATGTAATCTCACAGTGGTCAGTGCGATAGGTATTATATTTAATATTCATCAGATAGTCATCTGTCATTCAAATTAGCCAACTTCCCCCATCATTACTCATGATCCCTGTGACCTTAACTGCATCTGCACCTGAGCTAACTCTTCATTTGTGTATTACTTTTCTTCACTGTCCCTGTCTGTAAGCTCCAGAGAGACAGGGATTGTATCTCCTTAGTTACATTGCTCACTTTCTTACATTAGTTCTTCCAGAAATGAGCCTCCTAGGAGGCCGTGGGTACAGGGAGGTAACCTTGGGAGGCCAGAACACAGGAGGAGGAAGAGCTGTCAGTAGGTGTGTGATTGAACATTCAGTAACTGGGACTTGTTCCCTGGGGCCTCTCTGAGGCACTGCGCAGAAAGTTCCCAGATGTATCCCTCTGAAAATAGGGGGGCTGCAGTGTTTATCCACATATTCCTCTTTCTGTTGCCCCCAGAGGAGGTAACTCTCCCACACTTCCAGGCTGAGGGATCCAGTTCTGCCTCTCAAAACCCATGAGGTAAAAAAGTGAAGAGACTTGGTAGGTGCTCAAGAGAGGATGATGCGAGTGAGCAGACCTGTCCATGGAGCTGAAGCATCTGCTACAACCACTCTGCCTCCCAGGCTGAGCACTGCCTGGCACAGGGAGCAGGTGTCTAATAATCACTTATTAAATGAATGCAGTAAATAAGATGATGCAAGCAAAGTGCTTTGTATCATGCTCAGCAAACCTGGTGCTGCTATCATTGTTACTGATAAATATTATATTATCAGCATCTTAGCTC
Organism: Furipterus horrens; assembly: GCF_987537825.1. Classification (NCBI taxonomy): domain Eukaryota; kingdom Metazoa; phylum Chordata; class Mammalia; order Chiroptera; family Furipteridae; genus Furipterus; species Furipterus horrens. Next base: position 150,842,388 of record NW_028327175.1, on the reverse strand, counting down.
CCACTGGATCCCCTGTACCAAATATCCCTTCCCAAACTCTTCCTTTCTGGTTTATGGGGCATTTTGAACCACACACATGACAACTCCACCTCCTTCCCTCTGCCAGTTCTCACACATGCCTCATGGGACTGAGTCACTCCTTACCCATTCTCTGGGCATTAGAGTGGTTCTGACTGTTTCTAGGCTCTGTTTCAGCCCACTAAGGTGAGGAGAAGTGTCTACTTTAATGCAGCTGGGCTGCCTTGTGTTTGGAGTTTCTCATAGTGTCTCCAGGGACACCGCACTTTCCTCTTCTGAGATGTGTCACCTGGAACCCAGGCCAGAAGCACTCACAGAAGTCTCTCACTCACCTGTGCTCTTTAGCCACTTGGTTTTTTCCCAGGCTGTTATACCTGGACCTTTAGGATAATGTTTTCCAATTAGGAATCTCCTGGGGTGCTTACTAAACACATGTTACCAGCCCACTTCTCTGGAAACAGATTCAGTGAGTGTGGGACATAAGTATCTGTTTTTAATAAAACTGGTTGATTCTAATCTTCAGAGAAGTATAAGGTGAAACGTGAGCATGGGGCTTGGGTTATAGCTACTGGGAGGGCATGTTATTAGGGATAGGTGTTCTGCCTGCAGCCATAACCTCTGTGTCTCCTCTGTGGGAGTTCATTGACCTATACACGTACATACATTGGGTTGGAAAGTCAGTTCATGAAGATGCATTGACTTCTAGTTCTGTTTTTTTTGTTAGTGGTCTCTTTGAGAGTTATTTTAAACTCTGTGCCTTGGTTTCTTTATCTTTGGCTGCCCAATTGGGCATTGGCTGCCCAATGTTTAATCTCAATCCATTAGCATAGAAATTTGGGGAAAACCAGTAAGAGAATGTCTTTAATGCAGCTTAGACTCCCTAGGGAAAGAAACTTTATATTCACTGTATCAAGGGTTGTTTATTGATGCTAATATTACTGGAATTTATTGGCATCTTGTCTGTTTCTGCATATAAAGCTATTGTTTGTTCATAAAGAATGTTTTGCTCAGAGGGTTGTCCTCCTAGGATGTACCTTTTGTTCTCAAAAGAGTTTCAGGAAACTAACAGTCAAACAGCCAGCTGATATACATTGGTGTGTCGTGTGTTGCTTTCTAATACAGAGGCTCAGTTGAATACAGTAGAGTATCTGGAACTCTTAAATGAGTAGGTACTGTTTGGCTTTAAGGTTCTAACTTTACATGAAGCGCTCTGGAAAATGTGTTGGATGCTCTCCTTTTACTCTTTCTGCCCAGGTTTTCTAAGTGCAGGTTAGAAAGACACTTGCTAATCTTTAGCAGGCCTCTTAGGGAAAGAAATCTGTCTCCTGGCGGGAATGAGAGTCATCCCCCTGCCAAGCATGCTTCAATGGGAGGAGGGAGCATGTGTTTTATCATAATCATTGTATATACCCAGGCATATATCAGAGTTGGCAGCTGCCCACACTGAATGCCTACTATGTGCCAGATGCCAGTATTAGCCCTAGAATAAGTATTAAGCAAGACTCATGGTCTCTGCCTCATGGAGAAAGACAAATTATTGTACAAACCATGATTAGAGGCTACGACATGCTACACAGCAGATGTAGAAATTCAGAATACAGTAAAACATACAAAAGGGAAAGCTGATTGGTCTGGTAGCAGGTATCTAAAGGGCTCATGAGTTAATGAGGAGGGAAAGTGGAGAAGGTAGAACATTATAGACCCAGGAACAGCATATATGAAGGTCTGAGGTGGAAAGGGGCATGTGCATCTGAGGAACTGATAGGATGTCAGTGTAGCTGGAGCACAGAGAGGAAGACGAATAGGAACTGAGGATGAACAAGTGAACGGATATTAAATCCTTCAGAAAGTCCTAGGCTACTTTAAGAATTTTGGTCTCTATTATAAGTGCAGTGTGCAGAAAAGTAGTGACAAGGTTGTTGTGTGGGAATGCTGTGGGGAGGGTAGAGGAGAAGTAGGGAAACCAGAGAGATAGTCCAGAAGATAGATAATGTGGCTTGGCCTAAGATGGTGGGGAGAGGATAGATGTAAAAGTTATTTGGGATAAGAAATTAAAGCAAGAAATATCAGGCACACCCTCAGCTGAGGACATCACCTGCAATCCAGGCATGTGCCCTGACTGGAAACTGAACCTGTGACCTTTTGGTTCACAGGTCAACACTCAATCCACTGAGCCACACCAGCCAGGGCTGACCAAGTGGTCCCACTTCTGGGATGTATCCAAAGAAACCCAAAACACTAATTCAAAAGAACATAAGCACCCCTATGTTCATTGCAGCATTATTTACAATCACCAAGATGTGGAAGCAACCCAAGTGTCCATCAGTAGATGAATGGATAAAACAACTGTGGGACATTTATACAGTGAAATACTACTGAGCTGTGAAAAAGAAGAAAATTTTACCCTTTACTACAGCATGGATGGACCTGGAGAACATTATGCTAAGTGAAAGAAGCCAGTCAGAGAAAGACAAATACCATATAATTTCACTCATATGTGGAATCTAATGAACAAACTGAAGTAACAAGCGAAATAGAGACAGACTCATAGATGGAGAGCAGGATGACAGCTATGGGAGGAGGTTAGGGAGCAGAGGGATTGAGCAAGAAGGAAAAATTACTCATGGGCATGGACAACAGTGTGGTGAATGCTGGGATGAGGTGAATATGGGGATTCAAATGGTGACGAAAAATACAATAAAAAAGAAAAAAAGAAAAAGAAATTAAAAGATTTAGTGACAAATCGACTATTGGGTTTGAGGGAGAGGAAAGTGTCAGGTAACTCTTACATGTCTTCTATGAGCAATTTGGCAGATGGGAAAGCTTTTCACTAACTTAGGGAACACACCCATCTGCTAATTTAATTATGGATAGTTGAAATTTGGTATAAATCAAAAATCCTACATAAAAATACTGCTTCACAAATTATCACATCTGTGGTTTGACATTATTCTTAGGCCAAGAAAAATGTCTTGTTTGTTGTGCTATTTTGAATTCCAATCCACCTCCCGGGGGAAGGCCACTGCAGGATGACCCGCAGGCTGGCTCAGTGCAAGCTTTAGGGCTCCAGTCATGTGGGGACCCCCAATAGTTTTAGAAAATTTGTACTTCTATCAGCTAGCTGTAATTTTGCAGTCAAAGAATCCAGCATGAAGCTCTTTGACTATCAGCAAACAATTAACTTTTGTGTTTCTCTGTTGAGAAGTGCTTTTATTCTGAATTATACCATTTGATGGCAGTGGTAATGTGATGGCACCATTCTTTGATCTGGTTCCTTCTGTTTCTTCATTTATCCCTCCATCCAAAAAGTGTGTACTGAGTGTTTACCATGTGGCAGGCACCATGCTAGGCTCTGGCCACACGATAAGGGGACAATGGACGCAGAACCTGTGACTGTTGCACATTGCTGTTGCGGCCACCGCTCACTCTGCCGAACACACTGTAGAGTGCACTGTCCTAGGTGAGCCCTGTTTAGGCATTTTCAATTCCCCATTTCAGCCTCGCCTCAAGCTTCAAATATCTTAAGTCTAAACTAATGAACTGCCTCTCTTTATGCCCACTCCTTTCTCCTCACCCGAATTGCATATTTTTATATATCTGTTAGAAAAACCACATGTCATTTGTCTTGTCCCACAGGCTCAAACTTTGGAATAATTTTGATTACTCCATCTCTTTCATTTCATACTTTGAATCCATACCCATGATATTTGATTGTTTCTATCTGTGAAAACATCTCTCTGATCTGTCTCTACCTCCCCAGTTCCTCTCCATTGTTCTAATACTAGTTCCTCTTGTGCACTGATTCTTCACTTGCTGAAATAGCATCAAGGCTGGGTTTTAATTAGTTTTATCCTCTGCTTAAGATTTCACTAGATTGTAAGCCTCCTAAAGGCATAAATGCTGCTTATTGATTATTAGCTCCACAACAATGTACCAGGCACATGAGAGATACTCAGATGATTACTAAATTAAAGCACTTTAACACTTAGACCAGAGTTCTCAAACTTGATCTGGAGATGATGAGTAGTTTTCCTGGAAGATCGTGTGATTATATTATTTGCAGGCTGTTCTGTGCATCTCCATAATACATACTATACTTTTTATCCAAGTCTATATCTGCTTTCTTCCATTAATGTTTGCTACTTGTGTATTTGTTTTACCATCAGCTGGTACCAAAGCCCTAAAAAAATTTCTGCTTGAAAACATAAATATTCTTTCTATTAAAGGACTGCACTTTATTTTTCTGGTGTTATCATAACTCTACAGAAACCCATTTGAAAACCATTGTAAGTTACAAGGAAATTATAACTGTTCAGTGTTTTAGATGTTACCAGACAGGATGGGTTAATAATCCCTGTCCTCAAGAGGGTTTCACGCTTTTTTTGAGAAAAAGCTACTTTGTAATTTCCAAAGCCCTAAAATCACAGTGTGTGTGGCTCAAGGATTTGATGGGCATAGGTTAGGTGTGCTAGTGGTCTTCTTCCTTACTTTTCTCACTTGAACAATCTCTCCATGAGCTAATAGTTGGAACCCTTACTTCCATCACACTGCCTTGTGCAGACATGGTAGATATCAGTACGGCCTTCACAATTTTGTTTGACCGTCTTCTTACCTTTCTCATTAGTAATAAATTTTTGCACACTTAGCAATGCCTGTGGATGGGAAGAACTCTGCATAGTTAAGAATATTTCAAAGTGAGACTGTGGCATTTCTAAATGTTCATCCTGACTTTTAGAAATCATTGATCTTGTTGACCATTCAGAGGACATGTATGTTTTCTTCAAAATTCAAATTGAAACTGAACAATAACTGTAAATAATTATGTCTCAAAATAAAGCTTTTTATAAATGACTTAACACCAACTAAAGTTTTTATACATTAAGATAGCAGGCTTTTTATACACTTAATAACTGTAACTTAATATGTTTATTATATTATAGTCTGAGAATTGCTGCATAAAAACTTGAATGTTATGTAGTAGATGCCACTGGACCATAACATTTGGGGAATCATGATTTGGAGCTAAGCATCTTCAACTGTGGAATTTGGTTTTTTGTTTTTAAATTTAAAAAAATGATTTGAAGTAAATTCACCCATTTTTAAGTTGTTTTTCTTCTATTGATAACTAGGTGGTGGCAAAAACAAGCTTTACCATATTATCCAGCACTTGCTATAACATTTATTGTGTTAGTTAACAGAAAGGACGACATTTCCAAAAGCTGTCTTCCGTGAATAAATGGTGTCATTATGTAACAGTTGTATCAGATTACATTCATTCATTAAAAAAAAACTTATTAATGAATTAAAAAATATTGAAGTTTAACTGAGGATTTAGCAATGTAGAAAGTGCCTTTGCACGTATCCTCGTATAGCATGGTATTTCTATAGCCCAGTTTTGCTCTAACACAATTAGAGAATTGGGGAAACCCCCATATAACACAGTACTTCTATACACAGTTTCACTCTAACACGGTATGACTGTAGAAGATATCCAAGAATTGCTGGTAGAAGAAGAAACTGAAGAAGTAATTTTGGTGGAAATGACATCTGGAATCTGCCAAGATAACTTAGAGGATGATAGCACTGATGAAAACAAAGTTAAACAGTTTACTCTAAAAAGCGTAAAGAAAGGCCGAGACTTAGCCGAACAGTTAGAGTCATGTTTTCTAAATGAAGATCCTTGCACTAAAAGGAGCACAAAGTTTAAGAGAGAACTTCAAAAGTGTTTCACACTACATAACGAAATTTATAAAGATCTCTCAGCTAAAAGCAAGCTACCTAAAATAACAGATTTTTTGCAAAAAGTAGAGCATAGAAATCAAGATAATGCTGAAGAAAGTTCAGAGGGTGAGGATATCTTGTCAAAAAGAAAACACATTTGGTTAATGGAGCTTAGTAGTGATGATGAAGAAAACATTTAATTCATATTAATATGTAATACTTTTGATGAAAATTGCTTTAGTAAAGATATTTCTCTTAATTATAAAAATATAAGAGTAAGTTTTTAAAATTTTTTTAACCTAACCCCCCATTTTATACTAGTTCTTTGTTTTGTATGACATGGATTTGCATAACACGGCATTTATTAGGAACCTAATAACCGTGTTATACAGGGGTTGCCTGTAATCACTAATTTCTTGGAGCTTACATTTAATATGGAAATGTAGGTAAACAGTGTAATATCAGATAGTGATAAATGCTAAGAAGAAAATCTAAGGACACTGTGATGAGATTGAAGGGAAGGGGTATGTCTAGGAATTTAGGAAGATCAGGAGGGCTCATTGGGAGGTGACAGAGGAGCTGAGCTTACGTGCTTAGAAGAGCCAACTCTGTGAAGATCTGAGGGAAGGGCTGTCAGGGACAGCAAGGGTGAAGGTTTGAACAGGGAGCCAACATGTGTTGAAGAAGCAGAGAAAAGGCCAGCGAGGCTGGAGTGTAGGGGACAAAGGTGAGAGTGATAGGAGGTGGGGCCAGGGAGATGGCAGAATCCAAACACAGACCAGTGTAAGGAGTCTGGACTTTCTTCTATGGGCAGTGGGATACCACTGAGGATTCTTTAACAGGGATATAGTCAGATCTGTCACTACCAGCTTCAAATGTGCATTGTTGAAAGATTTCTTTTAAATAAAAAATAATTTTTCTTTGTATTTTACAGAATAGACCAGAGGGCTGCCACTCTGCCAAAGGATGCTTTTGAACCTCGGCAGGACTTAAATGAGGTAGGTGCAATCAGTACTGGTTGTAGGAACATGAATTAGCCAATTATGAAATTTATTACTCTTTTTTCCTAGTCTTAGGAATTCTCCCTGATTAAAATTAAGTATTTTTGCTCTTATGTGAACTTGTTTTCCTTATAGTTCATTGGGTAATATTTTTCCTTGCTCTGGAGCAAATACATTTTTTAATGTATTTTATTGATTATATTGTTACAATCGTTCCAGTTTTTTCCCCTTTACTCCCCTCCACCCAGCATCTCCCTCCCCCAGCAATCCCCCCGAAGTCCATACCCATGGTTCGTACATACAAGCTTTCCCGCTTCACCATTTCATATATTCTTCTTCTTCTTCTCTTATTTTTAGTAAATATGTGATTAATTAATTATTTTAACAGTAAAAAAAATAACAATCCCTCCCTCTCAGATATTAAGACCCTTTGTAATCTTATAAAGGACAATGAGCGAAGGTCTCAAGCTCCTCTAGCTGCTTCAAGCTGGACATGGTCGTCGTCCTACCTACCCTTGGGTCCAGAAATCCCTAATAAAAGTGGGGGTGTGGGGGGGAGGGTGGCCTTCCCACATGGGGAAGGATCGTGCAGACTCCAGGTCAGTTGGCTGTCTCCGGACCATGGCGTGCTTGGTTTAACCAGCTGGCATCCTTGTTGTGTTCTGGGGGCAACAGATTTGGCAAAAAGGGTTAAAAGACATCATTCAATCCATAACCACTAGATAACAAAAGGCAGGGATTAATTTTTCAATGTTCCACATTAGGGGAAAAAAAAAAAAAAAGAAAAAGAAAATAAGGGCTTCTTTGGAGGAAGGTGTGCTAGGCACATCTCACCTGTCCAAAATCCTTTTGCCCATTATACTTAGTTTGGGCTGAGGGAAATAGTTTAGGTTTCTGTCCTCTCAGACCTCTGGCTCCTTTCTGTCCAAGCCATTTGGATAGAAAAGAGAAACCAGTTTTAAAGTGAAGCCCACAGACCACCCCATTCTTGACCAACCCAGCCATTTAGTTCAGCCAAACCATTGAGTCTCAGGAGGCAGCGCTGCAGAGAGGGTTAAGTGAGGCTTATACATACAGACAATCACTCAGGTAATGTAGTCATAGGCTTATGCCCTTTGAAAACAGAAAACACATGTTAATTTATGTAACATAACCCACAAACTAGTCTCTAAATCTGTAAGACTGTCTTATTGGAAAGACATTTAGTTGCAAGGCACTTGACATTCTTCTTGCCTGCAACTTAAATATCTTTGATGATACCATAGACATGGTTTAACTTTCAAGTGAAAACATATTTTAAATGAAAAGAAACTTTTAAGACGGTTAGCTGCACTACTTTATAGTCTACCACTGATCATTATGATTTTCCTTGAATAATGATTTTTCTCCCTAAGATTACCCTCCTTGTCATTAAAGGGACTGCATTAAGTCTATTTTTAATTTATCCTGTTCATTTGCATAAACACAACAAGAGCAGAAAATGATCACTTATGATCTTTAGTTCTGCTTTGCTGGAATTTACGCAAGGAACATTTAGGGTGACCTTCAGTCTGCCCTTCAGGGCACAGAAGTTGAGCCACATACCTGGCATTCAGCCTTGCCTGTACACACCTGTCTTTTCCAAGTCTTTCTGGTTTTTCATTGTGCCTTAAGGTCCCTTCTAGCCATCTTTCAGGAAAACAACCTTCGTTCCTTCCCTGGAAAGATTACTGTGGAGCAAATACATTTTAAATATTATTTGCAAGGCTGCTCATTATGTCTTGGACCAGAACCAAGTCCAATAGTCATTTCATTACACTCTTTTCACTTTTGCTTCGGGATTGTATAACCATGACTGTGACAGTACATTTGTAAAATTTTCTCTTAATTTAATTTCATCTCTCCCTTTTTTCTAACAGCTTTTACATTCTCAAATATAATCATGCTTACTGTTTATCCATTGAGCATGATATAGTGTGGTGTTTGCAATATTGTCTTAGTGTGCTTTGAGACACTGAAGCTGTATTTTTTAATCCAACTGGTTTCTCACTAAACTGGGCATCACAATGTTAATAAGCTTGTTCTAGATTTTCTTTGAAATGTATAATTTAATTCTTCTGTTGGAAATCAATATAATAAAATTATGATCTCTGTTATTATGAATGCCTTGGCTTAAGACATTGGCTTGGAACACTGTCTAGTTTTTCTCATCCCCATTGTATAATTAAGGAGCAGTGGGTGGTATATCTGATTAGGATCATAGCAAAAAGAAAAGAGTTGATGTTCAGATGGCAAGAAGAGAAATGATGGGCTTCAGGCAAATTGTTTATTTGTCATTTAAAGATATATCCCTGTTCCCTCTCCCCACATTGGAAAAACAAAACAAAGCAAAATGTAATGAACTGACTTTAGGTGATTTTTTTTTTTTTTAACTGTAGAACTTGGCAGAAATGTATAACTAAAGGTAAACCAGCTGCCTGATTGAATCAAGTTAAATAAATAGCTGAAGTTGTGGAAAATGTCTTAAAGATAACAATATAGAACACTGCTTGTTATTTCTTCATGCATGGAGACAGCCTTCACATTCCACAATCTCACTCATGTAACAAGAGTGGAAAAGAATTTAAGAGAAAATGGACAAGAGCCTGAATCAGTGCATGCAGATGTTTGCACCACTGTGAACAAGCAAAGTGCTGGCTGTAAAGAAGTGATTATTTGCTTCGACACGAGTGACTAGAAAAAAAGGAGGTGGTTGTAAGAGTCAACTCGTGATAGGTTTCAAATATTTGGGAGAAACTGGTTTGTGAGCGGGAAACCCATGAGATTCCTCGATAGTTGCAAAAAGCTCTATTTGAAAATAGGGTTTTCTGTATTCCTTCACTAAATTGTATTTGCAAATTACATGATATGTGCCAGCTCACTGCTCTGGGATTACATGGGTGCAAGAGTGTTCAAGGGAGGCGTGTATATGAAAGAGCAGGCAGTACCATGTTTTACCTGTGCACTCTTCCATGGAAGGGGGTGATGCTGACCCAGACAGGTTGATAACAGTGAGTGTGTGCTCAAAGTGGTTTTGTTCCAAGTGGGGTAAATTACATGTGTAGGTCCATGTCCTTTCATGCTGTTTCTGCTGTGGCTGAAATTTGGGGGCCAGAGGAAACCTTAGAACGCTTGAGCAGGGCAGCATGAGTGAGTCCAAGACCATGTAGGAGGGGTTAATATGTTCATACTCACTAACACAGACAGCCTATACAGTAGAAATATATTTAACTGCATCTTTTCCATCATTTTCCAAACTTATGGAAACCACTATTTTATGGAAAAACCCCATAATAACACTTTTTTAGGCAACAAGAGTCCTATAGAACACAGGTGGGAAACTCTGCTTTAATATTTTTAATGGAAATAGAAAATACATAGAGAGAAGTGCATATATTGAGTGCAGAGCTGGGTGAAGTCTCACAAAGTATGTAATGAGCACATAGATCAAGCAAGAGAATGTTGTCACCATCCCAGACACCCTTTGTAGTTCCTTCCACTCACTACTCCCCTATAAGGACAACTTTTCTTCACACTGACATAGACTTCTTTTGTATTTTTGAGTTTTTTAGAAACAGACTGTATGTACTCTTTTTGTGTCTGTTTTCCTTTACTCAGTGTTTTGTTTGTGAGATTTGTATGTGTTCAGCATGTACTTTTAGTTTTTATTCTCCTTGCTGTAATCTCTTGTATGGTTGTTTCTATTTTTTGATTATTATGATCAGTTGTTAGTGATTGTAATTTTTTATGAACTTTTTTTTTTTTGTCTCTTTGCACAGCTAACTCTTTATTGGAGTATTCCTTCCATCTCTAAATGGAAATCTAAGGTAGAATTTTTTTTCCATCAGTTTTCTTCATTGTTCTTTATTATTTTTTTTATTGATTTACCCCCCACCCCAGCCTTCTAGTTCTCTAAAAGGAACTCACCAGTTCCATATCTGCTCTCTTTCTTCCACTCCAACTTGCAGGTCTAAAGCAAAAAAGAACAAAAGAACAAAAACAAGATAAAACAAAACAAAAAAACAGTTTAAGTCTCACAATAAGAATGATCCAAAAATACTTTCCAGGCTTTCCTATGGATCCTAATGTTGTACATAAATAACGATTTGAAAATGCTACATATGAGCATTATATTTTCCCAGAATTTCACTCTGAGATTTCACTTATACCTTTTGAACATCTTAGTTTCACTTGCTCTGTCACAGATAGATGAGGCTCAGCTTAGTTTGGTTTTGGAGCTAGTACTTAACCCAAGGTCTCCTATACTCAGTGAGATTGATAAATGATGGGGCATGTCTACATATGAGCATCTGACTTTGTGTGTGTCCCCCATATACTTTCCCAGTGAACTCAGAAACTCACTCACTTCTTGTTTTCACTTGGCATGTGTATAGATTTGATTCCTGCCTGTTTCAATGTTTCTTCTGTCAGTGTCAAGCTCCCAGTTTTTGACCTTGGGTATCTTATTTAAAATTTCTTTTTAAATTATTGTTCTATTACAGTTGTCTCAATTTTCCCCCATTGCTCTCCACTGCCCCACCCCTCCCCCACTTCCACAGTCAATCCCCACCCTGTTGTCCATGTCCATGGGGTATCTTAATAGACCTTGGGTATCTTAAAAGAGTCGATGTCTGAGTTTTGGTGTCTCTGGGACTATGCTATAGGAGATGGTTTCTGAAAAACTGGTTAGGTCTCCCTCCTGCCATTGACCTGAGCTTTTAGACTCTGCCTCTGAAATTTTATTTGTTGGGGTCTTCTGGATCATGACTGAAAAATATTTTAGACTTGAGATATGTCAGTGTCTCATCCACCTTAATCCTTGGTTTTAGTTATTCTCCCATGTCCATATAATTGATAAGTATTCAATAGATCAAAAAATTGTTGAAGGACAAAATGAAAGAAAAATTTGTTTTTTCTTTCCACATCCTAATAGATCCCATTCCTGGCTTCAGTTCCAATTGAGAAAAATAATAGATGTAGAAGGAAACCTAATAGATCTCCCTTATCCTGAGAAAACTTGCCTTAACCTTTTCCAGTCATCAGATTGCATTGTTATAAAGCACCATATCAACTTCTTTTAGTTTTTCATCGGTAAAATTGGGGCAGGAAGTTTTGGATTAGGTTATCTCTAGGAGTACTTTTAGCTTTAAGGCTCATTGAGTCCACCTTTTTTCTTTTCTTTTCTTTTCTTTTCTTTTTCCCAGTGCTTGTAGAATTTAGTCATAGGTTCCCATCAGGGACAGAATGAGGCAAGTTGTCCCATAGTTATTCTGGGATAAGGCCTCCTCAAGGGCAGCCAACTGAGGCCAGATTTGAAAGTGAACACTACATAGCGCTCTAAAAGTCACAAATGTGCTTAACATACTTATCAATCTTACACGAGAGAGAGAAAGCAGCTACATGATCAGGGTGAAGAATTGAAGCTGATTGAGGACCTGAACTAGTAAAGTTCTCTAAAGAACAGACTGAAGCTCTTGAACAATTTGGACCTTTTTTCTAGTTCTGCCATTATACTTGCCCAAGTCAACTATGTCATCATCCTACAGAAGGAAATGGTCACCTTAAAAAATGTCTGTGACTTTGTGCTCAGGAAAAAAATGTTTTATTTTCTTATCTAATAGATATTTTTAACGTATTCTGCACTTAACTTTTGGATAAAGAAATTTTCTGCTCTGTGAATAAGAGTTTGTTTCCATTTTATATTTTATTTGGAATTTTAAAAGTCCTGGCAACAGGCCCTAAAAAAAATTGTCTTTGGTTACCTTTCTGTGGACTTCCTCTTTCCTTTCCCTTTGAGGCTTGTTGGCTATGAAACTGTCTTATGCTGGCATAGTCCAATCTACAGTTTGTCCTCTCTAGGCCTAAGAAGTCAATTTATAAATGTAAAAAAAAATTTTGCCATTGGGTAATAAGTTTACCCAAGAGGTATATGCCAAGCACAAAGAAGCAAATACTCAACTTTGGAATGGGAAAACGAACAAATGCCACATCAGTCTTTTGCTCAGAATAAGCCCTATAACTCTTATCTGAAGATTTCAAGATAGATAAGTGTTAAAGGGTAACAAGGGAAATAATTCTGGTTCTTTTTTTGTGTCCGCAGAATCACACTGTGGAGACATATGGTTCTCACTAGCTAAGGACTCTTAAGTGGGATGATTGATCATTAGAACAGAGGAATCTAGAAGCCTATCATAAGTAAGAGGCTAGCATAAGTTAACTTACAGGATAGAGTAGAAGAGATGGAAAGGGTAAAGGTTTTACTTTGAAGGTCTGAGATCTGGAAGTTTATGGCAGTCTGATGAGATGGCCAGCCATAGTTTAGTGGAAGTGGTGTTACAATTGAAGGGATTGAGGAATTATGGGACTGATTATTAATTAGCATGTTTATCAGCCTGGTGTTGAAATAACTGAATATGGAAAGGGCCACTGATGGACAGGAAGAAACCAACCTAACTTGAAGTCAGTGAATTATATATATTCAGCATGGAATGGGAGAGGGAGACATTGTCTTTTATAGAGGAGAAGAAATTGATGGGTTTAGCAGTGAGTGTCAAAAGGGTAATGCTACTCTATCCTTCCCACCCTGCTACCACCTTTCTAGCTCTGTGAAGTGGGAGTAGGAAAAGAAAATCTTTCTCAAGGTGGTTAAAATTTTAGTCCCATTGTTCCTTCATGAGAAGAGTTGGCATAGAAACACTGGCTATGCCATTTCCCCTGGTAACCAATAAAACCAACAAATGCTCAATAATGAGCTAATAGCAATAATAAGTTAAACCCTGAATTTTTAATCACAGTTCTCAGATGAAGGATATATCTGTTTTTATTTAGCTGACTGTGAAGGAGATTATTTACCTTAAAGTAATATGAAAAATTCATTTTTCTTCACATGCTACTGTTGCCCCTTATTTTTTGAATTATGCTAGTCAAAATGCTCAACATTAACCTTAACATTAAAACTATATTCCTTTTTAAAGTCTGTGAAGAATCCTTTAATTTTATTAAAGTAGACCAATTTGCACATGGCTGGTACCCCTTTTGGAGCCTATAAGCATGTGTCTGTGTGTGTGTCACCATGTGAAGGTTGGTCTTATTACCATGGGTAGTTTTAGCATACACTTTGGCATCAAGCCAAAGATTTCAAGATGATGCTTATTGTTTTGTAGAAGAATGTGTTTCTCTCTCAGAATTGTTTTAAGTTGAAAAAATGGTCCAGCAAGAGTTTTCTTTAGTCCTTTGATACTTCTGAGTTGGCTGAATGGTGTTATTTCTATAAAATAGACAGCTGTTTGTTTGTTTGTTTTCTATTGAAAAGCAAACCCAGGCTATACAGTTAGGGTTGGGTCTTAGTTCAGGATGGATTGAGGATTCTTTTTTTCATGCATCTGGGTTTTTTTTTTTTTTTTTTTCTTGTGACTGAAAGTCAATTCAACCTGGCTTCAATAATAATAAGATTTTGTTGATTCACACAGCTGAAACTTTAGGATTGGAACAGGCTCCATGCATGGCTAGATTCAGGGATTAAAGACTTGTTTTATAGATGCCATCTCTTTCTATCTCTTGACTCTGCCTTCTTCTAAGGACTTTATCTTTAGATCAACCTCTCTCTAGGGACAGATTATTCTTGCAGCTGGTAATTCCAATGTATGAGGTCTGTCTAGAAAATATCCAGCCACATACTGTAAAAAGTAGAGACATTTATTGAAGAAGATATAAGAAACATTGTACATAGGATGCCTCAGTCCCCTTCAAAGTAGGCACCTTAAGACCTCACACAGTTCTTCCAGCATCTCTTCATCTATTCAAAATCTGCAAAATCCTTTGTTGGAATTGCCATCAGCTGCCCCATTGTATTTTCCTGAATCTCATTAATGGTCTGAAATCTCTTCACTTTCAAAGGTGATTTCAGTTTTGGGAAAAGCCAGAAGTTGCAGGGCGCCAAATCTGGGCTGTAGGGGGTTGAGTTCAACATTCGCAGGTGTTCTGCTTGTTGCAGGCCTTCCAGAACACGGATCACTTTCAACAGATTCTCGACCATCTTTGAAGTGTTTGTGGCACACTTTTATTTATGCTGCACTCATTGTGTGGTCCCCAAGATCCTTCTGAATCATCCAAATACTTTCTGCAGAGAAATGTTTAAGCTTAATGCAAAATTTGATGCAGATTCGTTGCTCTAGTTACTCGGTCATTTGGAATGTGATAACCACACAGTACACATGCTCACTCAACAGTATCTACTGCCCCCCACTGACTAGTACAGTGAAGTCATCATTGTTCACGCATGCGCATTCCAGGCCACTCTCTTTGGCTGACAGGTTACATCAGTGTCGCTCAAAACATTCTCATTATATTAACAATGGCTGGACTTTTTCTATTACTGTTTGACAAATTGCCAAAGAGCTTAGACACTAAAAATGCTCATTTATTGGTTCATGGTTATGTAGGTCATAAATTTGGGTAGACACAATTGGATTCTCTGTTCAAGATCACACAAGACTGAAATTAAGGCATTGGCTGCAATGGACTGTAATCTGGAGATTCTGGAGAAGAGTCCATTCCATGTCCAAGCTGATTCAGGTTGTTGCCTGAATTAATTTTCTTGCAGTTGTAGGACTGTGATCCCCATTTCCCTGTTGGTAATCAGCTGGGCACAACTCTCAGCTTCTAGAGGCTTCCTGCATTCCTTCTCAGATGGATCCCTTCATCTCTGAGCCAGCAACACTAAATCCTTCTGTGCTTTGAATCCCTCTGATGTTGTCCAGTTTCCACCAACTGGAAGAAACCCTCTGCTTTTAAAGGGTTCACCTGATTGTGTCAGGCCCACTCAAATCATCTCTGTATCCTTGGTCAATTGAGTGAGGACTTCAATTACTTCTGAAAAAGCCCTTCATAACAGCAACTAGTAATATTTGATTGAATAACCTGGGTATAGAAATCTTGGGGGCTATCTTTAGGATTCTGCCTACCACACAGTAGAAGTCCTTCTTTCTTGCTCTGAAAAGTTCCATGTATGAGTGTCATTTATCTGGCTTGGGACATGTAACCCTTTCTTGACCCAGTCACTGTGACCTTGGGGTTTGGCTAGATTGGCCAAATCACATTTCCCACTTTGGATCTGGGAGTGCTGTTATCAAAAGATGGATGAATGGATGCTGGGCTGCATCATAATACTGGTCTCTGGAAGCAAAATATCTAAGGTAATTTTCCTGTGTGCTGGACCACTGCAGGATGCCATCTGGCATTTTCCTGGTCCAGTTTTCTGAACTGAGATAATGTGACCTTGCCACCCTACCGATATTTCTTACTCAGCTGGAAGCTGAAATGATATCCTGTGATGCATTTAGTTTTAGCCAACTTTTCTTGTCACTGTCAGTGAGGACATTCTTTGGCCAATATGGTTAAGGCATGAACCCTGGTTTTAATTCCCAATTGAATAAACTGCACAGCAAAGAAACTATGAGCAGTTTCCAGGCCTGGTTTATTCTGGCCCATCATTCAGAGGCAACTATCCAGTCTGGCCTTTTGTTTCCAGGGGAATCAGATCTGTAGCCCTCACTGTCCAGGGAATCCTTAGGGTGGTATTGGCAGAAAAGGCATAAGCCATGCTAGCAGCTGCCTATATTCTTCCTTGTCTGAGAATTAACTTAGAGAAACTTGGAAGGTATCGGGCAGGCAGAGAAGTTATGGCAAAATTTACCAATGCTGTCCCGCTTGTATTTGCCTTTTGTCTTCCAGCCTTCCTCATCTCCACACTCCATTGCAGCTTCATCCCATTGTTCCCTGCTCTTTCTTATATGACATCTCAAGTCTTTTCCTGGTCTCTCCCTTTTTCATTTCATCTTCTTCACACTACTTATTTCCTGTCCTCTTATGGAAGGCTGGAAGGAGCCTTCCATGACACGTGGTTCTCAGGTGTCATTCTGTGTTGTAGTTAAAACAGAAGAGTAAGAACCATGTAATGAGTTTTCCATAAGACTAACATCTACTAACAGCTCTTTAATTTAGAAAATGTTCTTAAAATTTTACTTTTGTTTATTTTCCCATCTGTTCCCATCTGTCAAAATAGAAAGCTACAGCTTTTGTAATATATTCTGCTCCCCTCATCCTGCCAACTTAAAAATTTCTGCTGGTCCTAATATTACCAAAATTTTGCCTAAAAACTGTGATGTTTTCGATATTTTTTTCTTAGGCATGATTTTTTTCTTTCAACAGTATTTATTGAAAAGCAAATACATACCAAGCTCCAGATTTAGCACTAGGGTGGGGTGTGAGGGCTGCAGAATTAAATTGTCATCCCCACTTCTCAGGGGTTTATAGTGAATGACACACATCAACTCAATATCCTAGAGCCTGGCCTTGCCAGTGTTGGTATATTTTACCTTTTCTAATATATTGTTGGTTTTCTTAGGGCTGTAACACTCAGACTTTAAGGCAGGCAAAAGCTTAATTTTCTTGTTTTCTAACAAAATGTTAGTATTTGAGGAAATGGCTAATACTTTCTAGTGTGACCTGCCATCTTTAAAGGCATAGGTAGGTAATTTATTTCATATGACACGTGATTTTTATGGTTTCCAGTGGGATAGTTATTAATTCCTAATATTCATCCAATTTTAGAAATTAAAGTAGTTTCTTTTTTATAGATTTTATTTATTATTAGAGAGAGGGGAAGGGAGGGAGAAAGAGAGGGAGAGAAACATCGATCAGTTACTTCTCATATGCACCCCAACTGGGGACAAACCTGCAACCCAGGCAAGTGCCCTGGTGGGGAATCAAATCAAACCTTCCATTTTTCAAGATGACCCCCAACTAACTGAGCCACACTGGTCAGGGCTGGAAATTAAAGTAGTTTCATGATAAAAAATAAAATAAAGGGCCTACAGCCAGTATAATTGGATGGTCTTGCCCATACCCACAAAACAAGTCAATGGTAGATTTGGGGTTAAAATTCCCAGTGGGCCTTCTACTGTGCACACATTTTATTAAGTGTAGTTTTTAAGCAGAATATTTGTCAGAGTTCAAAGAAATTGGAACTTACATAGCCACAAATAATAGCTATATGGGCTACAACTTGGACTAGATTTGTGGACTTAGCCTGTTGAATATAATTGATGTTCTGGAAAAAATTATTTGTTAGGGGTTTGTCCATCTTAATACCCATGCTTTTGGGTAGGTTAAGTACTAGAAACTCTAAAGAGAAACAATTGAAGCCCATTCTATGAGTGGAAAATGAAACATTCTATTTTTAGAAAATTAAGGTTTTATCTAGAAAATCTCAAAGTCCTGAATTAAAATGAATTAATGAAACTATTCCCTCTCAACATCTTATTTAATTCTTTATTTAATAAAGTGAACATAATGAAGATATTATAATGAAGTAGAATTAAGTACAGAATTCCCCCTTCCCAGGTTTAAATCATCTGCCTAGAAGGAAATTTGCTTTTGGTTACAGTGTGTTGTGGTGCTATTGTTTCTGTTTAAGAGCTAGGACCTGAATCTTGTCAACGGAAGGCTACTTGAAGTGAATAGTGTATTCTTTTACACTGAGTTTCTCCTTTGGGTATTTTGAGACCATCCCACGCAAAGGAAACTGGAATGGTTGAGCTAGGTGTGTCATCTTTCAGTTACAAGTGGCTGCAAAGCATGCTGGGACATAAGCAACTCCAGAGACAGGGGCAGGAGGCTAATGAAGATGTGAGAGAGTTGGGAGTCAGGGGAAAGCTTTTGTCCCTGGGAATGGTGGAGCTAATTAGGCAAGCAAGGCAGCATTTAGAGTGGGTCAAGGCCCTAGAGAATAGGAAAATATTTCTCAAAGTGTGGACCCTGGACTTTCTACATCTCAATGACCCTATCCCAGACCACAGAATCCAAGTCTCTGGGATGATTCCTGCCTGGGAGTGCACATCTTTAACAATCTCCCCAATGATTTTTAAGTGTTTCATTATTTCTGAACCAGGGCAGGAGAGGGGGCTTGAATTTGGATACTCAGAAGGGCCCCCCAAGTACTGCCTAAAAGGTCCAGGAAAACAAAACTAATATACAAAGGCAGTCTCTTTACTGGTTACCTCCTGTTCTACTCATTGTGCTACATCCAGCAGTGAACAATGGAGGCATGGTTCCAGGGCTTCTGGAGCTGGAAAGAGCCAATAAACAAGCAGACAAATAAAAATTACACATTATCATGACCCTTAGGAAGGAAATAAACAGGGTAGTAACAGAAACTGGGGGGCCTTGTTTAGGTAAGGTAATCAGAACTGGCTCAAGAATTTGATGGCGATATGACTGTGCAGCAAGTACAGCTGAATTCAGCTTGGAGAGTGGGGCAGAGGAGGAGATAGAAAAGAGGTGTGTGTGGGGGGGGGGTATGCACAGGAAACACGAAACTCAGGGAAGAAGAGTGGTAAGTAGAAAGGTGATGTTCAGGGATTGAGTTGTATCCCCAGAGTTGAGTAGATCTCCAATATGAGTTTGCTTCATATCACCATAGAGAATCTCTATACACAGTTCTTGGAGAGATAAAGGGAGGAGAGGGGCCCACCAAGCATCTTCATAGAAATTAAAAGTTAGTTGTCCCTGTTCTGCAACTGGTGAATTACAGACCAAGGGACCCGAAAATAGTATTTAGCCATCAGCCTGTGTGGGTGTTCTCCATCCCAACCCAACTAAAGTGGGACCTGGTAATTGTGGAGGAGAGAAAATGAGTGGAGCATTTTCTAAAACAAGCAGCATATTCTCCATTACGTCAAAGAGAAAAATTAGCTTTCAGAAAACCACACCTAGGTTTTATAGACTGTTCTCTGGCTTCTTTCATAACCAGATGGGAGAGTTGGAGAAGCAGAGGTACTTGTTCTTTAGAAGGTTCATCAGACTTTGCTCAATTTTCCTGTAGATCCTACAGACCCATTCAGGCAGACTTTGTGTGTAAACCTAGAAAAGCAGTAGCAGGCTGGCCTTAAGGGATGGGCTGGGGAGAGCCTCACAGGGAGCAAAAGTCCTAGTATGAGAGGGGCTGGATTGGAGTAGCATTAGGATGACAGGGATTTATTGTCCTTTGTTTTTCTTTAGGGGAAAATATATTTGTGCATTACAAGTCACTGAGTCAGACATGATCGCTGAGCTGCTTACTCTTTCCCTGGGTTCACCTTTCATTTCCTGCATAGCCCTCTGACAGTAATAACTATCATTATTGTTTAATTTCTTTGCTTGTTTATTAACCACCTCCCACGAGGAAAGGGCTGACATCAGTCTCAGACTTCAGAGCCTGGTGCAGCTCTCTTTGTACTGAAAACAGCCAGAGCCAGGGACAGCATGGTGGCATGACATCATCGGGGCATGACCCTTGTGTGTGTAGAACAAGCTGCCCATGGGACAGGCTAGATGACCTCTGTCACCCACTGGAAAGACATGTATGTGGCAGTGACATAGATTGCTCATAGGCAAAGCCCACGGTTCTGGGATCGCTGGTCATCAGGAGAGATATCCCTTCATGACCCCATCCTACACAGGGTGTCCAAGTCCCCACCCTCTGTCCCTGGCTGAGAAACAGCAGGTTGTTCTTAGGTCATGGGTCAATTTGGTGTGGGAAGGGAGATAGTTGATGACAGGTGGTCTGCAGAGTTCCTTCCATTCTGCCTTCTTATCTTCAGTTTACAGCAGCTGATATTGAGCCTTGTATATGGAGGTGTTCCTGCTCATTGAAACTTTCATCTTCTCTTTCTTCTATTTGACATATTTTTCTTTATCTAGTGTCTCAGAGAGGAATAAATTATCCAGGCAAACAGGTCTCCTTTGAAGCTTAGAGTCTCATTTCAGTATGAGTACAAGTGAGGGAGAAGGAAGGGAGAAGATAGGTGAGAACAACCCCATTACTATTCTAGCCATATTAGGGTCTCAACATTATACCTCACTCTCGGCGGGAGCTTAGAGGCCTCTGGATGTGAACTGACATTCTCCTGTGCAGTGAATTACTTGCTGTTTGTGTTGCATGAATACTTGGTTCAGTTTCAAAAACACTGCCTAAGCACCCACTCAGTGCCAGATTCTGCGAGCCTCTTCAGGATAGGTGCATGTTAGCCTTCTTCTCCCTTACAGTTGGAAGGTTATTTAGAAGTCATCTCGCCTCAGGTCCTTACTAGGCAGATGCAGAGAGTGAGGCCCTGAGAGGTAAAGTGATGAGTCAAAGCCTGAGAGTTGATGTAGGGTTTGGCTCTGCCCTGCAGCTTCTGGGTTTTGGAGATATTTATAATAATCACCATGTCCAGTCCTGAGGGTTTGCCACATGCTGGTGCTGTGCAAAGTGCTCTCTGTGTCTGCCTTCATTTAGTTCTTAGAGCAGGTGCCGTTGTCACTGTTATTATCATCTCTTCTTACAGATGAAGAAATAAAGCTTAGAATAGCTGAGATGCTTTCTAAAAGTAAGGTGCATAGTATGTTGCAGAGCTGACAGGGCCTCTGGCTCTGTGTGAAGGTCAGTTCTCATCTGCTTTGCAGAGTACAGGGGTAAATAGAGCTATGAGAGGCGGCTGGTTCCATATCCTCTCTCTAAATGTAGGAAGGAACTGTTCTTCCTCTTTCTTTCTTCTTTCTTTCCTTCCTTCCTTCCTTCCTTTCATTTTTAAGTTGTAGTAAAAAAAAATACACACACACACACAGACGTGTGTGTGTATAAAATAAAATTTACCATTTTAACCATTTCTAAGTATACAGCTCATCGGTATTAAGTAATTCGCAGTGCTGTGAATTACCACCATGCATCTCTAGAACTTTATTCATCGTTCCCATCTGAAACTCTGCACATGTTAAATACTAATTCCCTTTCCCCCCTCCTCCCTACCCAGCAGCCCCTGGCAGCTGCTACCTATTTTCCTTCTCTATGAATTTTACTACTCTAGATATTTGTCCTTTTGTGATTGGCTTAACTTACCATAAGATCCTCAAGGTTCATTCATGTTGTAGCACTGACAGAATTTTCTTTCTTTTTAAGGCTAAATAATGCCCCATTGTATGTACATGCCACATTTTGCTTATCAATTGGCTGCTTCCACTTTGTATTAGTCTGCCAATACTGCATTAGGGCTGCCATAACAAAATACCACATACTGAGTGGCTTAAGAAACAAACATTTATTTTCTCACAGTTCTGGAGGCTGAACGTCCAAGAACAAGGTGCTGGTAGAGTTGGTTTCTCCTGAGGCCGCTCTCTTTGGCTTGTGGATGGATGGCTGTCTTCTCAATGTGTCTTAATATGGCCTTTCCTGTGTGCATGTACATCCCTGGTGTGTGTGTGTGTGTGTGTGTGTGTGTGTGTGTGTGTGTGTGTGTGTGTGTGTGTGTGTCTGTCTGTCTCTCTAAGGGCATTAGTCATATTGAACCCTTAGGATCTCATTTTACCCTAGTTTTCTCTTTAAATGGCCCAACTACAAATACAGTCACTTGGGGGTTAGAGCTTCAACATATGAATTTAGGAGAGACATATCTTAGTCTATTATGAATAATGTTATGATAAATATGGGTGTGCAAATGTCTCTTTGGGTCCTTGCTTTTAATACTTTTTGGGTATATAGCCAGCAGTGGAATTGCTGGATTATGTGAAAGTTTTATTTTTAATTTTTTGAGGAACCACCATGCTGGGTTTTTTCTTCTTTTTTTGGTAGCAGCTACACCATTTTACACTCTCATGGCATTATTTCTTAATTTTCTGAATAGTGTTGCTCTTTTTGAGAGATCACTCTGATTTCCAAGGTCCTCCAGTAGAAAGCTAGCCTGGAATTGTTCTTTTTGCCTCTCAGATGTTTGGTTACTAAATATTTCCAGAAACTCGGTGCCCTTGCTCCTTCTGCACTGCCTGTCAACACCCTTGGGCTCTTGTTTCCATACTTAGCTGCTTGGAAAACATCCCAGTAAGGAGGAAAAAGCCATGAAAAATGGCCTGGCCTCAGGGAGATGCTTCATCTGAGCTGTGGGCTTTCAGACAGCAGCCCTGAGCCCAGTGGAGGCTTGTGTCAGATCTCACGCCATCTCTGGGCACAGAGAAGGGCTTTGCCCCTGAGCCTGCATGGGCACCTGGCCCTTTCAAAAATGGTCAAAAGACAGTAAATTTAAGATGTTTCTCAACAAGCGGCTTTAACATGGCTGTAGGTTCATATTGATTCACATCAACAGAAGGAATTAGGGTATATGTGTGGGAGTAGGTGTTGTGTGTGGGGAGGGTTTGGCGTGTGGGGGAGTCTTGGGGTAGTTATTTATGTGAGGCAAGATATGAGAGTGTGAGAGGTGAATGGGTGTGTGAAAAGGGTGTGAGTGGGAGTTGGCTGTGAGGGTGTGTGGAATAGGGAGCAAAGGGATGGAGTGGAGGTGAGGTTGAGTGAACGCGTGGGGGTGAGGCATGAGGGTGTGGAGGGTGGAGGTGAAGGTACCTATAGGACTGGGATGGGGGTGTGGCAGTTAGATACCAGGATGTGTGGGGAATAGGATATGTGGAGGGTAGGGAGAGAAAGAGAGAGACTGAGAGACAGAGAGAGAGAGAGAGAGAGAGAGAGAGAGAGAGAGAGAGAGAGAGAGAGTGTGTGTGTGTGTGTGTGTGTGTGTGTGTGTGTGTCGGAGGGGCACAGTAGGGAAAGGACCCATGGCTTCACTCCAGGTAGCCATCCTGCCAGGAGCCTGGTGGGTGGAAGAGCTGCTGAGGCCTGCAGAGCTTCCCAGCTGTGGGGGAGTCATGCCTTGCAGAGGACTCAGCCGTGACTCACTTTCACCTGGTTGGGGAATTAATTTGCTGGGCATCTGCATCATGGCAAGATATGTGCGTCAGTCTGTATTACTTTGTTCTTATTAAGCACCATGGGAGAAATTTAAAATGTGGAATGAAGGGGGCGGGGAGAGGTTGTGCTGGGAGCTGAAAAAGATAAATTGCTTCTCCCTCAGTGGCTGGATCACAGTAAGTGACCAAGGTCATTTTCTTCTCTCCTTCTACGCTGTCTTCATAAAAGGCAGTTGCAAACATTTCACATGAGAGGAGTAACTTCAGAAGACACCCCCCACACGCCCCCCACACTGAGATGCACACACACACAAGCATACACCTCCCACATACAAATGCAGATAAGGGAACCCCACAGCACCTCCCAGGTGACTGGCAGCCTCTGCAGCAGTAACTCTTCGCGCACTGCGGTCTGCTGCAGTCTTTGCAGTGGAGGGACGCAGGCTTTTGTGAATGGTCGCCAGGGAGGGGCCTAATGTCATCTGCTCCTGATGTCAGCACAATGAATGAAACTCTTGAAAAGCGTAAAGCCTCAAGCACCCGGGAAGCAGAAACCTTCTCAGATTGGTTCCCTGGCTGCAGCGTCTCTTGCTGACGAAATCACTAGTCCCATGTGTCACGGATAATCCATATACGTTAGGATTTAAATGAGGCAGAAACTGAGGCTGCATGTGAACGAATGCACAGCTGATTCTGGCACAACCATCTCTGGCTGAAGCATCAGTGGCCACGACCCTCTTCCTGCCAGGCACTGGAGAAAGGTGTTAGCAAGACCTGCAGACCCATCATTGTGCGTTAGCCATCTACTTAGCTAGCCCGATGTTCTGCTTTTGCTGGCAGAATTCCTTGCTGAAGCTCCAAGCCCTTGAAACTGATCTGTGCTCTGCGTTTTTAACAAACCAGGAAGAAGCTGCTCAGGTGCATGGAGTCAAGGACCCAGCCCCAGCATCCACCCAGAGTGTGCCTGCCGAAGGGGCAGATGCTGCAGGTAAGAGACAGGATGCGGGGGAGATCCTCACTTGTACTCTGAAAATAGTTTAGCCTCTTCCTGCTTCACCCTAAACCTGGCCCCCTGTGGGAAACGGTGCCTGGTGCAACATGAGAGCTTGGGTTATATATATCCTGGTAGCTGAGAGGAAGCAGGAGAAATTCAGATGTGGCATAGAACCTTCTCTCCAGTGGGGGCCAAGAGTCGGACTGACATCAGTGGGTATCAGATGGGTGTCAATCACCCATCACAACTCCTAGCTCCCATGTTCCTATTTGGTATCCTCTGGCAAACAAGTGGTGTACTTGTATATTGCTGGTCTTTGATAATCTATACTTGAAATTCGTGAGTTTTGAGACTCATGATTTGTTTGAGGTATTGAGGGATGGGGGAGCTTCCACATTGCTACTTTCTTTATTCTATTGCTTGTAAGATGGTCCATCACAGGGAAACTGGAGGTAAGTGGTATAGCTCATTCTGATTATATATGGCCCTGTTCTGTCTCATATTTTTTAGCTTTAATTTCTGTGTTGAAAAGTCTTGAAATTGGGTCTTACTTGTCTTAGTTTCTCTAGTTTTAATCCTGGGGATGATAGGTTAGCTAGCAAGCAGAAGGCAAATTAATGCTCCCAGGAAGACTTAGAGAGGAAAGCAGCACTAATTTACATGAGTAGAAATGAGAGTACAGATTATCTTTTTTTTTTTTTTTCCACAAATGGGTCAGAGGTCTTCAGACTGCTTTCTGGATAGACAGTAGAAATAGGCTTAGGTGAGCTTGCTTCCCGTGATGTCCCTTATCTCCAGGAATTGAAGCAAGAGATTTACAAAGTAATCTATTTTAGTACCATTAGTAATAGCACATTCAAGACATTACTGTTTAAAACAGACCCATATGGTATAAGCAGGCAAAATACTTATCTCCAGTTTTTGAACGTTTATGAATAACAGTGGTTAATAGCTACTGGTAGTAGCTACCATTATCATTGAAGACTTTCTCTGATCCAGGCACTGCTCTGAGCATTTTATAGCTATTATGTTAAATGCTTACACTGATCTCCTATGCACAGTAAGGACACTGAGGCCTAGTGCAACCCTGCTAGAAAGTGATAAATTTGTTGCCCATGGGATGCAGGCGGCCAGCTCGCTGTCCTTGTTGCCTAGTGAGCTCCCCTGCTCTGTTGGCCATTGTGTTTGGATGAGATGCAAGTAAAGTTGTACAAGAGCCAATGTAAGTCCAATTAGGAATCGAAGTCAGATTATTAGACAATGCCCTTCTTCCACCAACCCCAACAAACAACATTCAAAACCTACAGAGAAGACTCAAGCCAAATACAAATTAACTTTTGAGTTTTCTGATGTTTTGATACTATATAAGTATTTGGAAAAGAGTGTTTAAATAAGATATGGATATATGCATATTTTTAATCTGGATATATGTATATTTTTAATCATGAGTTTTTGCGTGTGTTTGTGTCTTATTTTCTTGAAAGATCAAGAATTGTTTTGCATTTTCTCATTCTAGATGGACAGGATTTTGAACAAGCTTATTAACACTCCTTGTAAATGGAGCTTATGTAGCAATTGCTTATGCAAAGAAACTGACAAATATATTCCATGTTAAGTGTCAAATTGTAGAAATGGGCAGAAGGATCCTTACAGAGGAGGCTTGTGGGTTGGATGTTGTATTTTCCAAAATGTGGGTGAATCTGAGATGTCTCAGAGCTTTTCCAAGAGAGTCTATGAAAAAGGCAGATATTCTCTCTCTCTCTCTCTCTCTCTCTCTCTCTCTCTCTCTCTCTCTCTCTCTGCCTGTCTCTGCATATATGTGTATACAGTAGGCAGCAACAGTTCTTGCACATTTTCAAAGATAAAACTCATTCTGATACTTTTCATCTTTGTAGAGCTTATGCATAAGAAGTCTCCATTAGCTAAAATGACTGCATGGGAATTGATATGGAGAAAGTGCCCCTATATTGGATCTTGTAATACTTTGACATGTTTTTCTCTTATTTTAAAATAAAACCCTTTGATATACTATGGAAACTAGATGTCCTCAGGAACCTAAGGTATCTCTTCGTTTGGCAGGGACATTGCCAAAGTGACCAACATTTGGAAGAGACTTTCAAAATATAAGGTATGATGTGGTTTGGTCTCTTTGGCTTCCAAGACACATTTATAGGAAGGCCATACACTTTCTAATCCTGTGTTACTCGGAAGGAAGAAATTTTTGCTCATATTAGATCAGCAGTTTTTGATTCAGGGCCTATGATTAGACATCTGAAATGATCTTTGAACACCTTGAAACTTTACTTTTTTGTGTGTGTATGTAAATTCCCAATGAGTGTGATTGCATAAGATTAGCACAGATGGCCATAAGTCTATACAAGATTATAGTAACTTAAAATTTTCTCTTAAGGTCTAGCACCTAGTCCTGAGATTTACATGTATATAAATATTAAGTTAATAATTGTTAATGTCAATAATTAATAACAAAGACAAAATCCAAGTGATTTTTACAGGAATATCTGGCTATAATATGCTACCAATTAACTATTAAAAGCAGACATTCATAAATATAAATTGATGGTACTTAAATGGATTTCAAGGTTACTTTAGGCTTGGTTAGGGCATGACTGAAGTGAAGTGTGACTTAAGTGAAGTTTAACTTTTGCAGAGGGCATCTGAAATGATGGGCTGAACCTAAAATTGTCATCTCTGTGTCTTGAGATCAAAATATTGAATTTTAATTTGGGTTTATGGCTTACAAAGGTCAGTCCCACCTAGTAAAATACCTGAAATGCTCCCTGTTCTAGAAATCCAACTAAAAACTGCACTTGCAGTACAAGCACATGTCGTAGAAGGCCTGGAGGGGCACTGGGTCTAAATAGTGTTCCCAAACCTTCCTGCATATCATAGGGATTTGCAGTCTTCATCTCTGGACGGACAGTCTGGGGTGGAAGCCCTGGAATCTTTTATATTTCTAAAGTTACTCTCTAATATTGGAAACTGCTATTCACGTGACAGTGTTTTGAATTAGGAGAGAGAAGTTCAGGTTCTCTTAGGTTTTCTTTGACTCTGCTTCGCCTCAGCATCATCAACAAAAAGAAGCCTACAGACCACAAGGACTTATAACTC
The DNA here is from genome assembly GCF_987537825.1 of Furipterus horrens. NCBI lineage: Eukaryota > Metazoa > Chordata > Mammalia > Chiroptera > Furipteridae > Furipterus > Furipterus horrens. Next base: position 150,814,758 of record NW_028327175.1, on the reverse strand, counting down.
AGTCTATGACCAGTTGACTCAGTCCATTTATATCAGGAGGAGAAAGGTGCTCAGTCACCCAAGTCTGCAGGACAGAAATTGGAGGGATGGGGGCCTGGGCAAGGGATGGGGACAGGGACAGATTTGAGAGGTGTAAAGGCTGTTAAAGAAAATTGATAGAGAGGAAACCAGCTGAAAGGAAGCTTTGGGACTGTCTGTAGGGTAACCAAGCATCCTAATTTGCCCAGGACTGTTCATTTTTAGCACTTGAAGTTCCACATACTGGGAAATCCTCAGTCCTAGGCAATCAGGACAGCTAGTCACCCCACCTGTCTGTATAGGGTGCAAATCACATACAACACTTAGGCTCAAAATTCCTCTAACTGAACAAACAGCATCTTGCAGCTGAAGCAAATGTTTCCTCTATGGCATTAGTAAGCATCTATTCTGGTGTTGTGAATGGAAAATGAAATGAGGATTGTCTTTTTAGCTGCTTGTCATTTTCAAAGTGTACATGGGGACTGTTTGATGTTTCAAATGACTAAGCATAGTAATCCCTGTTCTGTCTGCACGCAGGTGATTGATGGCACAGACTGTGTAGCAAAAGCTGCCACTGGAGATAACTGAAGACTTATAACTAGAAATATTAATTCCTCAGGCATACCTACTTAATTCTTTTATTCTAAAACCTTGATTTTCAAATTGAACTTTTCATTTGGGCAAGAGTTTTGTTGCTAATGTTGATTATTATAGAACACTAATGTAGTATATCTATTTATAATCTATGATTATTCCCATGGTCTGTAGGTGTCTCCTAATGTTGAACAGAGTCAAAGAGGACCTTCTCACTCACATTTTAAGACACTGTCCACATGACCAGAAGTTCCCAATTACTTAGAAGTACTCATTAAACTTACAGATGTCTGAGCCCCCGATCCTAAAATGCAAAATTAAAATATAAAGATGAGGCCTGAAAATCTCCAGGTTTGAATCCCCCCACCCAGCCCCCAGTGATTCTTAGGTACAGGGAGGTTCAGGAACACTTTCTAGAACATAATGTTCCTCTAAGGGTGCCATGAAATGTGTTCTTGCTGTAGGTGCAGTTTATAATTGGATTTCTGGACAAGGGAGTATCTCAGGTGTCCCACTAGATGAGTCTGACCATCCACATGACTTGATGTTTTATTCTGTCTGGCAACAACCTCAGATAGTCCTCGAAAGTCAGTAAGAGGTGGTCTCTGTTACTTCAACCTCAGTCGTGCACAGAATTTCAAATATCTTTTAGAAACTTTTTTCATTATTGATCTATGTATATATGTATGTGTTATTTCTAAATCTTTATTGAACATTTTTTATACTTTCAGTATGCAACACCAGTTGCTTTAACTAAAAATGGCTTCCAAAATATCATACAATCTCACCTAATACAGGAACCTAATGAGCAAAACAAATGTGCAAAATAGAACTAGAGATATGTAAACAGGGAACAGACTGACAGTGACCAGAGGAAAGTAGGGAGGGGTGAAAGGGGGAAAAGAAGGGGAACAGTCAAGGAACGAGTGTGAATGACTCATGGACATGGACAACAGGCTGGGGATTGACTGTGGGAGAGGGGGGAAGTGGGTGGAGCAGGGGAGAACAAAGGGAGAAAAATGGGACAACTATAATAGAAAAAGAATAAAAAATAAATTAAAAAAAAATGGCTTTCACTGTGAAAAGTACCTTTTATTTTTGTCCTAAATTGATTCCTTTAAAAGCAGTGGTTTTTAAAAAGTCAGCAAGAGTTGACTTTTACCCACCTTGGTGACATTGAGCAATATCTAGATATATGTGGAGGGTGAGTGGTGCTGGCACTTTGTGGGCAGAGGTCAGGGGGCTACTGAACATCCTACAAAGCACAGGGCTATCCCCTCCCCACACTGTCCCAGCAGAGAATTATCCAGTCCAAAATGTAAATAATTTCAAGGTTTAAAAACCTTACTTTAAAATATTTTAAAGTAATAACATCAGCATAAGCTAACAATGATCTCTTCATTTGCACGCAGACTTGCTACATGGATTTCCTCATTTTATCTTCAAAGCATTTCTGTGAGGTCGGTGCCATTATTATCCCCAGATGAAAGATGAGCAAATAAACTTGAAGTGTTAGAGGTCCCACAGCTACTGAGGTGTGGCGGTTGGGAGGAAAGGCGAGGAGTGGTCCGGGGCTCCCCATTTGGACTCCCCATTTGGACTCCATAGTCTAAACGCTTCACACTATGCTACTTGCCATTCAGCCTAAAAGTTAAGTCCCCATAGTCCTAATATTCTAGAATTTGAAATTAGGACCATAGTCAGCCTGTACATTCTCTACACAAACAATGTGTTTTGGAAGTCATTTTTTCTTTATCTATCCCTGACTTTGTTTTGTCAGACTGTAGAGACCTCGACTTATAGTTGATTAACCTGTTACAGCCCTCCTGTTCCCATAGTTATTTCAACTCCCCTGATCTAAATCATCGCTAGGCCCTTGTGCCCTTCCTGATGTGCATTTACCTGACCTGCATAGTGTATACCAGGTGGAATCAAATGGGATATTATTTGTAAATACCGGCACTGGTGTTATACTTTTACAAAATGATACTATTGGAAAAAATTGGGCAAAGTTTAGCAGGGATCCCTGTATTCTTAGAAGTTTATGTGAAACTACAATAATCGCTGTGAAAATTGAATGAGTACCTAAAAATATTGGTTTGGGATGTTTTGTAGAATAATTACAAAGTTAAGTACATTTGTTGAATTGTTTTTCAAACTCTTCCTAGAGATGTTCACTATTTTCTTGACCTTTTTGTCATATCTGTGTATTCCATAAAAGCTTCAAAGGAATCCCATTTTCTACCAAACTAATAGTTTAGTGCTTATTATTTTTCGAAAGTAGATGTGTTAGTTTCTTCCAGCTTTGTTGCCTACTGGCCCATAGTGAAGGTCATCAGCTATTATTAAGCTTCTTCATGGTTTGTGGCCTTTTTTCTGTGGTCGCTTAGCATTTTACTCTTTGACAAAGATTGACATCATCTGCAAACTCAGACTTATGACTCAGCTTCCTCATTTGTGTCATTTCTGAAATGTAAAATAAGATTAATTCAGGATCCATTTACAAGTGTTAGTACTGACATGTTTGTCATAAAGATATTAATTCATCCCTGTTCTTGGCTGCATATTGTTAAGTAGATTTTGTTTCCATTACAAAACATTTAGCCTAATCATCATTTGGCTTTATTTTAAAACAAATTTTGATATGAAAAACATGCTATAGACTTCTTGAAAGCCTAAGTAGGTCATGTTCTTTGGTGCTCCCTTGTTCAGAATCATAATTCTTTGCAGAATTTGATGTGTTAGTTGGGTGATAGTTAGTTGGGTGATATTGGACCGGTTATTTGACCTATGTTTCAGTTTCCTTTTCTTTAAAATGGGAAAAAGGATAGTATCTATTTCTTAGGACTGTTATAAGAATGATATAGCTAAACATATGTGAGGCTCTTAGAATAGCCCCCATTGTAAATGCTCAATAAATGTCAACTATCATTATTTTAAAAGCTGGGCATTTTTGCAATATTCAGAGTTTATGTTGCCTTTCCTCCGGTTGACACTGCTTACATTTGTCTTTAAATATCTTCTCTGTCATAATTTCCAACTACTTTTAAGGTGTCTGTATGCCATTAATACTGTTCAGAGTCTTGCATGTGATTGACATTATACTAATTCCCTTAAGCTAAAGGTGTTTATAACAGCAATAATTTATACAGCTGATGGCTGAATAAGTACCTCCTATTACAGTTAAAACTACCTTTGTTAACATAAAATCTATCCTGTGCTAAAACTATGACATAACTTGACTGGCAAAGATCTTTACTGTTAATAATTTTTCCTCCCATGCTTTTATAACCATTGTCATAGCCTCTGAAAGGGTGCTTCATATTAACTGCTTGTTATCCAAACAAAGTATTTTTAAATGATTTCAAAATTCATAGGTGATAATATAATTCCCTGAGCCTGTTTGTAGAACTGCCTTATAGGGAAGGAGAAAATCAGTCCTGCAGCTGAAACTTCAAGGTGATTATTTTTTTAAAAAAATTAAATTCACTTTTTAAGGCAGGCCAAGAATTGTGGTAACATGCATTTTTCCATTTTCCTCGCTACAACTCTTTATAAATGAGAACTCTGAGTTTGACAAGGTTTACCTGGCCAAGAAGTTAACAAAAGTGAGCAAGTGGCATCTCAGAACAATCCTGGGACTCTTGACTCAAGAGCCTGGACTTTTAACAAACAGGCTTATTGTCATGTTATTTTTTTAATTAATAGATTTTATTTTTAAGAACTGTTTTAGGTTTTTCAAAACTTGGGCAGACAGTACAGAGAGTTGTCACACTCATTTTCCCCTGCACATAGTTTCCCACATGTTTTATAGCCATTTTAAACCCTTCTTTTTGATTAGCATCCTTCTGTGCTTCCAAAGAGGACAATGTGGAAGTGACTAGGTGGCATGCCTAGATAGATGGTTGGTATCTGACACTCCTTTGGCCACTCCCTGCCCTCACCCTGCTGGTCCACAGTGGAGAGCACTCCTGTCTCTTCCAGTTCCCCACGGCTTCCTTTTCCATGGCTCTGTCTATATAGGGCTGGTGGTCCAAATTTTTTTGGCTAATTTTTTCTATCTGAGGTTAGACCCTAGTAAAGATATAGCCCCCACTGAAGTTCTGGATTTTTTTTCAGTAGTCTTTCTGTTTGCTTTGTACATTTAATTTTCCTTCTGCAAAGTACATCAGCTCATAAATGAAAACTCTCTTGAGAATGGCTCTTCTATCTTAGCACATTTTTATCAGCTGTACCACTGAGGTGATCAATGGTGCACGAATCAACTGGAAGACCTGGGGAGACAGAAAGATGATCAGCATCACAGCACCCCTCTTTCTCTATGTTCCCCAAGAGGGCGGTTCTGAGCAGTGGACACTATCAGTGATGATGCTTGCTCTTTTCCTGGCCCTGCAGCTCGGCAGAGCTCTGTCGTCTGTGCATGTGGCTCCACTCCTCTGAAACAGGGAGCAAAAACTGTTTTCAGAGATCAGGCGCTGTTCATTGGCCATTTCCCTTGGTTATTTCTGAACTGTTCTTTGACAGTGTGCATAGAGGCAAAAGATTGAGTCTTAAATAATCAGAGAGAACTGAAAAGATTTATCTAGTCATTTGGTAGGTTTCTCTAGAAGATTGTTTTTCTCAAGTTGGGCATTTGGTTTGGTGCTGTATAGAAACTGTCACTAAAAATATGAATTATCCCTGCCTGAGATGTTCTATAAAACAATGCCAAGAAAGGATTTCTTCCCTGTCCCATTATGACAGGAGTGCTCACGCCTGCCCTCAGTGAGGATCATATTTCCGTGGCCCACAGCATGGTTCTGGTTTAGGGTAGAAGTCACTGGTGTCTGAAGACCTCAGTCCTTCACAGGCTAGAAGTTCAGCTCCACTGCACATTTGCTCAGAGCAAACTTGGCCTTTGCCACCCTACCTCGCCTTTCATCTCAGCCACCCCCACCACCATGGTGTCTTGCCTGTTTTTCTTCTTCGTCCCCCACAGATTTCTGGCTGCTTCTGTTCCTCAAACTGTTTATACCCCCAAAAAGTATATTGTAAACAATATGCCATGCAAAAAACAATGTGATGTTCCTTTGTTTGGGCCTTTGGGGTTATTTATTCCTTATTCTTATCACTGAAACAGTGAAAATACCAAGAAGGAACTTTATGAGTCTTTCATGAAAATGTATATGTTATTACTGGATTTTAAAAATAATTGGTTACCATATACCCTGAAAATTTATGTATTTATGTATTTCTGCAATTTAAATGTTATGTTTGCTTGGTAAAAAATATCATGTGTTGGGTATAATAGCAGTAACTCAAGAAAAAAATATTCCAAGATTATTCCCCTATAATTCCCTAGGAAACAGGAGTGATTAGATTACATTTATCTTCAGAACTACTCAAAAACTCAAAACCTGGATCTGTATTTACTGATAAAAATTTAATTATAAGATTGTAACCAGAATTGCAAAGGGAAGGAATAAGTTTAAATCTGAGCCTAAGCTTCTTTATCCATGTAGTTTTCTGGTTTTTAGGAAGGATTTTGGAATTTCTCATTGCTCAGCTAACCCAGTGCCCTAATCTATTGACTTCGTTTTAACTGACGTCAGTACATTGGCTCCTTCAAAATGAAAATGAGGCTCACCACCTCCACCCCACTCTTGGAGTGGGTTTTGAGGAAGTGCATGCTGACCTTGAACCCGGGAAGGCTCTGTCTCCTGAGTTTCCTATCTACACAAACAGGGCCCACTGGGTACCTCCACCTGGATAACCAAAAATGCCTCTTAATTCAAAGCATCCAGAGTTGAACTCACCTTTCCCTCCCCAACAGGCTCCCCTCCTGAATTCTCTAACTAGAGAAAAGATACCGCCAAAAAAATACAAAACAACAATTAACATCTATTGATGGATTATTATGCCCTCTTCCCTAGGCACTGTCCTAAGCACTTGAGATTTTTTTATCTTTTAAAAATCTTTTTAACAATTTATAAGCTATATACTGTTGTCATTCTCACCTGAAGTAGGACTTGGCATACTGTAGATGGTCAATAAACATTTGTTGAATGAATGAATTCCCATTATATTAATGGGAAAACTGTGATTGAAAAGAACTGAATAATGTGTCTCAGGTCACACATATTATAAAACTGGGATTTGAATCTAGGTGTTTCTGAGCCTATACCCTATGCTTTTATCAGTGATAACAAACTACCTCTTGGGCTCTGCAAGGTGCCTGTCCTAAAGCCCAGCCCTGCTTTCAGGGTGACAAATTTTCCATCCCTGTAGCTCCCTGGTGTTTCTGGTGGCCATCCACAGAGGCTGGCACACACACAGAAGTCTGCTTGAAGTGCCAGCCTCCTGCTGCTCAGTAAGCAGGTCAGCCTCCCTAACACGGAATCCCTCTTCAACTGTCCTCATTCCTACCCTGCCTGTCCACACCTCGGAAGTAGCTTCTCCTCTCTCGGTGGTCTCTGAGCAAAAAAGCTCTTCAGTTTCCCCAGGCTTACTAATGAGGATGCCTTCGGACTTACCTGTGTTCTCTGTCATGACCTCGTAGCTGACCCTGAGGGCCTTCAAGCGGTCAAATTCAACACACCCCAAACCAAACCTGGTGTGTTTGCACCAGATGTCTTTAGGTTATTTCTGGTTTTGTTCTGGTGGCCCTCTTTGTGTGAAGCTGGCTGAAAATTCTGATGCTTGAGCCCCATTAGAATCATGCTTTTTGTTCATTTGGCTTTTAAAACCAACAAAGGCTGGTGTTGGTCATTTTGAAATGTACCTGAATGTTACCTGAGAATCCACCATGATGAGCAAACAAATGAACAAATCCATAAGACTATATGGCTAATTTATTGCTCAGTTAGATCTCAGCAGTCCATCTCAGATGGTTGCAGGTAGAGCTTTGCTTAAATTTTGAAAGATGTTAGAAATTCACATTAGAAGAGATTTTTAAAAATCTGACTGACTCAGTTAACAGCTGTAATACAGCATCTGCTTCTGCCTGGGGTTGCAGTCAGATCAGCTGTCACTCTCTTGGCCTTCACACACTAATGACAATTATTTGTCTTCTCTGCACTCCCTATTGCTCAATGAATGGGCAGCCAGAAACACCCTTGGGCTCCCAGGGTCAGGGTTGTGGGGTCTTCTACCACAGGCTTTAGTCAAAACCTCCCTGAATGGAGTTTATACAGTAACACCACCTTCCCTACTGAGTTTAAAATGAGGATCACATTGCTACTAGCCTCACGTGGTTGTTATAAAGATTAAACATATGCAAAAACTCTCATGACAAGTTTGAGGATATAATGAGTCACTCCATAAATATTCTATATGATTATTATTCTTACTTATAAATAAGAACTGGTAGGGGGGATGATATTCTGAGGGGAGTGTTGGCTCTCATTTTAAATATTATGCACATCGGGGCTCCTATTGTAGTCATTCAATAAGAGAAGGTCATATTCAGCTTACTTACTTTGATGATGTTAATTATTAAAATGATGGTTCTATAGTTGTATTATTTTTAGCAGTCTCCAGGCTTTATCTCAATGTTTTACCAAATACATATGCTGTTCAAAAGATGCGTGGGTGAGCAGTGTTAGTTTTAATAGGAATTTATTTTAATGTATATTAGTGAAAAAAATGTAACTAGCACATAAACTTTATGATTTCTTGGCCATCGTGGTCTAGAGGGAAGCTGAAGTTTTTAAAAGCTGTATATTAAAATTAACCCTTTGAGTGCCATGTGTAATTGCTAAAATTCGTGTGAGATATGCCAGGCTATTTTCTGAGAAATGCAGAGTTTATGAAAAATGTCTATAAAAACATTATTATTCATAATAATTTGCTGAAAATTTCACAGTATACAGTAAATGCTCTCTTCTTTTGTAAGCAGTATTCTTTGACCTAATTTAGCAAAAAGTTTATTGCATTAAAATAATTTTATTATAACAATATTAGAAAAAATAAACTCTTTCTTTCAATATGGCTTTTGAAGTATAATATATGGCATAATATAAAACCTATGATTATAATTTGAAAAAATACATAGCAACATGGATAACAAGCAAGAATTATGCCAAACATTGCATAAATTTTTGAAAAAAAAGAAAACTTCATAACATACAAAAAAAAGACCACAAATGGCATTCACACTAGAGACATATATTAATAGATATCGACAGTGAAAAACAGTTTATAAACAAAATACTAATGCTATACTGTGAAGCAATGAAATGTCCATTAGCAAAAGCTTCCTTATCATGCATACTGCATAGAGTTTCGATGATTATTGCAAAGATAAATTAAATTAAAAGTACTATTTAAAATGTAAGTAAAAATTATAACAGAATGAATATGTCAGTATTTGAAGAAGTGTAAAAATTTGAAATTTGGATCAACATGAAAAAAAGTTATATCAATATGTAACCTGAGGTACAAAAAAAGAGAAGAAAACATAAAATATGAATTATTCCATTGTTATTTACATTTATAGCCATCGAAAAAAGAGTCACTGGGAGCGACGCTGGCACTTTTGGGAAAACGTGTCAGCATTGCTCACAACGTTGGCACTCAAGGAGTTAATCTATCTAAAATACATAGTAAATGTATAATTTTATATATATAATACATACTTCTTTAATAAACATAATAAAAAAGGTTTATGGAGATATGACAAACATTTGTAGAGGATAGTTTTATTTCATTTTATTCTCACTTAGTCTTATGAAGCAGGCACCCTTATTCTCCCCATTTTACAGATGTAAAAACTAAGGTTTAAAAAGGTCTCTTATTTGCAAAGTCTCTCAACACATAGTAGGCCTGGGATTCAAACCACTATCTTTGCTGTCTCTTGTGCTGCCTCTGGGATTATTTCTCACTTCTTTGCTTGAGAAGGCTTATTATCTTCTAAAAAAGTTTTAATATTAACTTTTATTGTTTTTCCTTTCTATAAAACTAAGACTTATTTGTTACAGAAACTTCAGAAAATACAAAGGAGAAAAAAGAGGTAAACATTTTTTGTTGTAAGAACACTTACATGAGATCTGTATCTTTAACAACTTTTTAGGTGTATACTGTAGTATTGTTAACTATAGCCAAGACGTACAGCAGGGCTTTGCCTTTTCTATCACAACCCTGCACTAGGACATGGAGAGAGGTCTGTGAACCCGCTGGAGCCCCACAGCAGAGGACAGGCACGCCAGGACCCCTAGTTCCCAGACCCTTTTCTCTAAACCATGTTGCATCATACGCTGGCCCTGGCAAGCTGTTCCTTCCTTTGGAAGAAAAAGTAATGTGTCCCCAGGGAACCATCAGAAGCCATTCGAGTTAATACTGCTTTAAGGTTCTCCCTGCTGGGGAGCAGTGTCTGCACGTGGTGGCCCTGTTCCCAGCATGGCAGCAGTGATGGCTGGCTCTGAAGCTGCGCTGGCTTTTCCCAGACAAGGAACTCAGTAATTCTGTCTACACAACTGCACACACATATACACGCACCAGCTGGTTTAATTAAGCCCTTTTCAACCCAAATGGTAAGTTTGGGCAAAGATCTGAGTTGTTACCAAATTACGAGTTTTTGACTGTGTTGGTTTTCAGCTGGTAACTCTGGGATCTTTCTGGCTCACCACTTCCTTCAGTGTTGAGTTGGGGGAAGGGGATCGGGATGTTAATTAGGCAGCACCAGTAAATTACTCAGAGGAAGCAGGTGCCATGTAAATGGGGGTTTATAGTCACTGTTGCAGTGCAATTCACAAAGCCATTCATGGTAATCTGTGATTCTTTGAAGTTACATCTTAGGACTCTGGGTTTCAGAAGCTGAGCTCTTTTCTCACCTCTACTTCAGTCCTGTGGTTGGGAACCCCAGTGCCTTCATTTAGGCATTATAAAACAGCACCAGGAGAAAGAACCATGTTGGTTTTGACCCTGGGGCCACAGCTAAGCTGCAAGATTAAAGGCCTCAGACCTCTCCCACTTCAACAAAAACATGCCAGTCCCAGGAGCTTGCTGAAGTTTCTTTTTCTCCCCATCATTATCATCAAAAGATACTGCCCCCAAACAGGTGGTAGGAATAACGTGCATTTCTTTTCAGCTGGTCTAAGCCTGTTGGTTTAAGAAAAGGAATTGGTAAGGAACGTATATACCTCCTAATGGGTTTTGAAGGTGATTGTTAGTGTACGCTATTATTTTTTGGTTGGTAACTGTCCTGTTGCACCTTAGGGCTCCTGCCAAAACTGCACTTTTCTGGGTAAATTATTCTGAGCTAGAGCACTGCCTGTGGTGAGCTACGTCAGTCACAGCAGCACACCTGGCCTGTGGGTCGGGGCCCTGGCAACTGTCTGTTCTCCGCTCTCATCCTGTCCAGCCTCAGCCACTGACACAAAAGTGCTGTCAGTGAGGTTCAAATGTCTGGTAGGAGGTGCTATTCACCCTCATAGTGTACAGTCCAACAGGGAAGAAGCCAAGTGAAAACACACTAGTCTGACCTTGGATGCTATGCAAAGCAAATTGCATTTCAAGCTCTAGAGAACGCAGGCCATTCTAAACCTGATCGAGATTCATCCAGTACCACATTGTGATCAATGTTGATTTTGGAAAAGTGGATTGGCAGTATTTACAGTTTCTGCTTATTCACCCAGAAAATCTTTGTTTTCCTCTTCTTTGGAATAGTAGGTGTAAGAGAAGGCCTTGGTTGTCCTGACTTGTTTGCTGGGCAGAACTGAGGAGTTTGTCTTGGCTGCTTCTTGAATAACTCTGTACAGAGCCCTCTGACAGAGACACTCTTGTCCTGGCCCTCCTGACTCAATGTCCTAGTGTTTCCCACTTTGCTTGCCCTCACTTCTGTAGCACGGGTTGCCCACTTCTAGAGTGAGCCTGGAGTGGGGAACTAATGAGCTCATTTAAAAGGGAATGAATAATCACAGTGAGAATTTCAGCACAGCTGCCTAAGCACAGAGAGGGTTTGGAGCAGGTTTTATTCTTGTGTTTTTGTCTACAATAAGATGCTACATAAAATCTTGAAGAATATTCTTGTGTTTTTGTCTACAATAAGATGCTACATAAAATTTTGAAGAAGAAACAGAATCATTCTGAATTTTAACATGCTTTGTAGTTGTTATATATTATAGCTTCTTTTGACCTTTTAGTGCATTTTTGTACACCTAAATCTATGCTTCTTTATATAAATGGAATCATTTCTGTTCTGTTTGGAAATCTGTGCTTTTAATTTAGCTTATTTTGAACATCATTCCATGTTGATAAGCAGAGTTCTGTATCCTTTTTGGTGACTGCTGAATAATTTTCTGTCTGGGGAGTCCTTTCTTCCTCTTTTGTTTTCTTCTCTCTTCTTTCACTGGAAATTGTAGTATCCCTTTTCTTCTCCATAATCTATCATATCTTTGTTCCACCTCCATTTTATTGTTTCCCTTTTTATTCACTAAACAATTTGTGATTCACCCTTCAATGTTTAAAAATAATAGGAAACAAAGAGGAGATGTCTGTAGTTTTGGGCTACACTGACTATAACTGATATTAGAATAATTTGTGTTTCCATTTCTTTGTGGTTGGAGGCTTTGTAATATTTTTCATCACGGTCCTGTGAGAACAAACATGACAGTATTTTGAAAGCCTTTCATATCCCCAGAAAGAAGAAATGACAAAGAGGCAAGATAATGAAGGTTGATGGTCCTTATTTAGGAATATTACAGTCTCAAGCCCTCTGCCACTCCTAAGTCCTGGTGGTCTATCTTGTTTCCTCAGACCCTGTGCCAGTCCACAGAGATGGGCAGAATGGAGCAGACAGTGCCCCAGAAGACCTGCAGTCTGTTGGGACCAGCCGGTTGCTCTATCACATCACTGACGGTGACAACCCGCTGCTGTCACCACGATGCTCCATCTTCAGCCAAAGCCAGAGATTCAACTTAGACCCTGAATCAGCCCCTTCTCCACCCAGCACTCAGCAGTTTATGATGTAAGAAAACCTTGTTTTGTTATTTTCATTTTATAGTTTATTTAAATACTACATCTATAAACTACAATAAAATGTGTCTGAAAGAGTGCAAACATGCCTACCAAATGCAACTGGGACACCTGAACAATAGATGGCAAAAATCGGTGTACTTTCTAATTGGGAAGGCTGTCTCCAGCCTTATTATCTCAGGAGGAAATGGTCACGAGATACAGGCCATCCCAGGACTTACATGACTGAACATTTTTGATAAAATGCCTAGATTCTTAAGTAAGTGTATATGTGTGCAAAGAGCAGAAATATCATTCTTCATGAGTTCAATATTCTTTCCATATCCAAGAGTCACTTCAGTGGAAGGACTGTAGCAACACTGAGCTGTCCACCTCAATATCTTCTTAGATCTGTACAAGTGGGGGCTTAAAATAGCTGGCCCCACAAGAAAAAGTGTGGAACTGTGTGTTCTTTTTCTTTTTCTTTTTTTTTTTTTTTTTGAGTTCCACAAATAATTTTGATTCACAATTAAAATGATATTCTCTTGGCTAAAATACATGCAGGAAAATCTCTAGTATCTCCTTAATAACTTCTGCTGCTATTCATAAACTTATTCAAACCTGAGTCCATGGACTGTATGTTGATAGGCTCGAGGGAGCTAGTGAATTGTCGCTATTGTAAAGTGTATGTCACGTGAGAGGTTGGGTGCATTCTCTAGAGAGGAGGCCCATTCCTTTCATCGGATTCACAAAGGCTTTCTTATGTCAAGAAAAGTTAACTACTCATCTAAATCTTTCTTGAAAATGTTGGTAGGTGTGGCTCATGTACTCTACTGAGGATAATGCTACAATAGGGCCGTCTCTTTTTAGTCTTAAATTGGTCTCCTTCAAGCTTTAGGAAATGTATTTCCTGGACTAATATTCTGACATTTGTACATCAACGTCCCTGATGACATTTGCCCATAATGTTGTGCAGTGATCAGTGGTTTCCATTACTGAGAAGATGCTACTATGGTAGACTCATCAAATAATGAACTGCCCTCTGGACTTCTCTGGTAACCCAGGGAGCTTGGTTTGTAGACCAGCAGCATTGTTTACTGGAAGACTGTTGTTTTGATTCTTCTTTCCTTCCCTGTTATCACTGCAGGCCTCGAACTTCTTCACGGTGTAGCTGTGGTGGTGGCAAGGAGCCACAGACCATTGCCCAACTCACCAAGCACATCCAGAGCCTCAAGCGGAAAATCCGGAAATTTGAAGAAAAATTTGAACAAGAAAAGAAATACCGGGTAAGGGCTGTGGGGTTTAAAATATGAGTGTGGACTGTGTCTAGAGATGCATTGGCTTTTCCTTTTTGGGTACGCCTCTGCACCAGAGACAGCTGTTTCCATTGGCTAACCCATATAAATTGAGTTCGCATCTTGGGTCTGTCTTGTTTTCACATGCTGTCAGCTGATTTCTACTAAGATATCTTCTAGCAATTAATACAACTCTATTTTCAAACTGATTTGATTATTAATTCCCTTCCCCTTTTTCCTCCAAGGAACTCTACTATCACTAGTGTTCCTAGGAATTAACATTTAAAAAGCTTTTGAAGCCCCTGGCTGCTGTGGCTCAGTGGATTCAGTGTCGGCCTGCGAGCCAAGTGTCGCTGGTTCAATTCCCAGTCAGGTCCCCAGTTGAGGGCACGAGTGAGAGGCAACCACACAGTGATGTTTCTCCCCCTCTCTTTCTCCTTTCCCCTCTTTCTACAAATAAATAAACAAACAAACAAATAAATAAATTTTAAAAAATTAAAAAAATAATAAAAAGCTTTTGAGTTATGTTCTTATTTTTCTTTAACCCCTTCCCATTTGCAGTTTGATAAGAACCTATTAATTACCCAAAGGACAGAATCTTTAATTGCAGAATGAATGAGGGAGAGAGAGTTTTGACATTAAAGTACTTCCTGGTTGATGGACAGGGAACCTCTCAAGTGACATCTGTTCATGCCACTCATGAGAAAACACCCTGACCCATCCTTTCCCATCAGGGATACTGGCTTCATGCTGGTGCTGCAGTGTTGTAATCATGAACATTTTCTTACATAAGAAACAATAAAGTCAGAGGTAAGTGTCTTGATAGCCAAGGCTGGTTTTGTTTATTTTCTTTAATGGTGACCATGTAATAGAGAAAAATAATGTTCGTGTAGAACTGCACAAAGATAGTAGGTCTTTGGCAGAGTAAGGTCGAGTAGACTTTACAATGGAAGACTAGAAGTAAAAGTCATAGCATCCATGTTTTGAAAGCTCCAGCTATCCCAGAGAAGCTGATTTTTCCCTGTTTGCTGCTGGAGTGTTATTGGATCTGTGATGCCCTCATATTGGAACTGCTGAGTGACAAGGAGGGGGCTCCATTCCCAGGACCTGTTAATGATTCTCACCTGGCAGTTCTTGAATCAGACTGATCTGGATTTAAACCCAGCACAGCCACATAGGAACTTGTGACTTTGGACTTGTTTCTTTACTTTTCTGAGTCTCAGTTTATCCATCTGTAAAGTGGAATCGGTATTAATAGTGACTTCAGAAAATTGTAAGTATTAAATGAGGGAGTACACACATAAAGCTTATTACCGTGTTTAGTGCAAAGAAAGTTTCAGTGGTCCTGGATGTTATCAACTTTTGAATGTATGTATTTAAGTGACATTTGAACAGGCTAGACCAAGGCAGCACCTGCTTGTCAGAAATTGAAGGGAGATTGTATACATTAGATCTCCGCTTTTCTCCATGCAGCCAGTCACAGGCCCTGTGGCTTTTTCTAAGCTGTAACAGCCATCTAGAACCCGCATATTTTAGAAGAGAATTTCTCCTAGCATCTCCTGCCTTTGTCTAGAGAAGCTTTAGAGCCTGAGCAGACACATGCCCACACACTTAAACACTCATACATACAGATGGATGGTTCCAGGCACAGCAGGGCCAGAAGGCTTCATGGTCACCTCTGCTTCAGTGTGTCTAAGTCCAATTTGGAGTAATCAGAACCTTCCATGTCTCAGGAAACAGGGCTTCTTCTCACCTCTCCTGTCAGGGCGCCAGGCTGGGCTTGGGGCTTTGACAGGTCAGTGGGCTTTCATTGATTGCTCTGCATAAGGCAGCCTGACCATGGAATGAATAGCACTCACTGCTAATTTTTCAATCTGAGTTCCTGCCTGGACCTCTGTGCTAGCTAGTCTGATGCCCTGGGGTAACTTACATCTTTCCCTCTTTGTTGAGTATAACCATTTCACATTCCTAATCAAAGCCATGTTTATTCCCTAAAACTGATTTTACATTTAACTATTGTTAAACTCATAGACCTCGAAAAGGCTGTTTTAGCCAGATGTCCACTTTCACTGTAGAGAAGTTAAAATTAGAAGGGCTCTGCCAGTCTTGTTTCTTATTTGACCATTGAGAAATTGAGGCCCAGAGAAGGGCAGTGACTTCCCCAGGATCACACAGCAAAGGCTTGGTTTAGCCAAGACAGCAACTCAGGTATTTTCATTCCTAATCCAGAAATCTTTCTAAAGTGTCTTTTGAACTGTCATTAGCAGACCACAAATCTAGTCCAGTGGTACCCTCAATATGGGACTCTGGAGCCCAATTTTAATTTCCCTGAACAAAATTTACACTGCGTAATTTCTAAGTGGATGGCTTTTAGGGGTCTGTTAACCTGTAATTATTCAGTCTAAACGTTAAAAGGGTGAAAGATCCACAGCTTGTGTATGAAAACTTTCCACGTGATTTGAAAGCAACTATCCTTGTAAGCTTGATTTAACCTCTTTTGAAAGATTTCTCAGGGGCATGGAAATAAAAATTCATTTCAGAAAATTTCAGGTTTTAAAATATTTTGCCAGAAAATTCAACTTTAAATTTCTCCTAAGTCCTCTTTGCAGTAGTGAAAGCTCTTTTCTTTGGTCGTTATTGCCTTAGGGTATTCGATTTTTGTTTTTAACAGTATTTCAAAAGATGGCATTAACTATGTGGAGCATATCCTGTGAAAAAGATGGGTTCCAAAGATTCTGGTTCTTCAGATTAGACTGGAGAATTTTGTGAGGATTTATGACTGTCCATATAACCAGATTGTTACCCTAAGCCAAAACCAAGCTAAGCTATATATTTTGGAGACATGCTCCCTATATCACTGAACACTGTCCATGGTTCTGATGCCAGGGCTTCTCTTGTGGAACCATAGTAGCCCCTCTGAGCTTCCCTAGGGAGAATAATCAAATAACCACTGTTATTTTCCTTCAATCACCGTTTCTACCCTTATTTAAAAAGTATGGTTTTACATCACTCTAGGAGGGGCAGAAGCATGTCTTATGTTTCACAATGAATCTAATCCCATGTACATTTGATGATCCTGTCACACAAGCACAATTTTTCCCTTTGAACTTGAGAGGAACACATTCATTTCCCTTTGCCTCTCTCTCACCAAAAACTTGACGTTATGTGGTTTTAGTGGATTCTTTTTTTTTAAGTATATTTTATTGATGATGTTACAGTAGTTCCAATTTTTTTCCCCTTTGCTCCCCTCCACCTAGTACCCACCTTCCCTCCAGCAATCCCACCCCCCTTAGTTCATGTCCATTGGTCATGCATATAAGTTCCTTGGCTTCACCCTTTCCTATATTATTCTTAACTTCCCCCATCTATTTATTTTGTACCAACAGATTATGCTTCTTAATCTCTGCACCATGTCTCCATTTCTCCCCCTCCCCACTCCCAACTGATAACCCTCCAAATGATTCCCATACCCCTGATTCTCTTCCTATTCTGGTTTGCTTAGTTGGATTTTGTTTTTATTTTTTAGATTCAGTTGTTGATAGTTGTGAGTTTGTTGTCATTTTAGTGTTCATTGTTTTGATCTTCTTTTTCTTAAGTAAGTCCCTTTGACATTTCATATAATAATGGCTTGGTGATGATGAACTCCTTCAGCTTCACCTTATCTGGGAAGCACCTCATCTGCCCTTCCATTTCAAATGATAGCTTTGCTGGATAGAGTAGTCCTGGTTGCAGGTTGCCTTTCATCACATTGAATACTGCTTGCCAGTCCCTTCCTGCCTGCAAAGTGTCCTCTGAGAAATCAGCAGATAGTCCTGTAGGCAACCCCCTGTAGGCAACTCTCCACCTCTCTCTTGCTGCTCCCAGGATTTTGTCTTTATCTTTCACCTTTGGTACCTCAATCATGACGTGTCCTGGTGTGGTCCCCTCTGGGTCCAGCTCGCCCAGGACCCTCCATGCTTCCTGGACCTGTATGTCCATCTCCTTCACAAAATTTGGGAAGTTTTCCTCATTTTTTTCAATTCTTGCTTCCTCATTCTGCACTGGTTGACTGTTTTTTTCTTATGTTCCAAATCATTGATTTGAACCCCAGTTTTCTTCCCTTCACCATTGATTTTGTGTGGATTTTCCTTTGTTTCACTTAGCATAGCCTTCATTTCTTCTCTTATGCATTTGCCATACTTAAGCATATCTGTCAAGCCTGTGAGCATCTTTATCACCAGTGTTTTGAATTCTGCATTTGTTAGGCTGGCTATCTCCTCATCACTTAGTTCTCCCACTGGAACCTTAATCATTCCCCCTTTTGGGCCATACTTCTCTGTCTCCTCATTCTGACAGGCTCCTGTGTTTGCCTCTGCATCCCAGGTAGAGCTGTTGCTCCGGTTACATTGTAAGAGGCGGAGCCTTAGGGATTCTTCAGTACAGGACCACCTGTTTCACCACGTTGTGGCACTATATGTGGGGGACAGGTCTGAGAGGGAACAATGCTGCCTTCCCAGCACTCGCCCCTTTTCCAGGCACCTCTCCCACTTCCACACCAGACTAGCACCCCTCTAGCTGCTGTCCTGGCCGTCGTTCCCAGAGTGGGTAGGTTCTGCGGATGTTCTAGTACCATGGGGGCCCTTTAAATAAGCGGACTCTGTTGATACCAGCAGTTTCTGCCTCCACCCCAACCCCCACTGGTCTGCACAGTCAGAAGCAATGAGGCTTGATTTTCCATGGTGCTGGGACTGTGAGCTGTGAGGTCCAGTGAGGAGCTGGGAATGCTCTCCAAGTGTCCCTCCTGACTTTTTAAAATGTGTGACTGTGCTTTCTGCCGGCCTTCTGCTGCTGCTGCTGCCACCACACCACATCCTCCCTGCCCCGGCTCCACCCCTTCTACCTGTCTGGATGAGTATTTCTTCTTTATATCTTTGTTTGCTGGACTTCCATACAGTTTGATTTTCTGGAACTTCTGATTGTTTCTAGTTTTTGAGGTAGTTGTATTCCTTCTTAGTTGTGGAGGGAGATGCAGCATGTCTGTCTATGCCTCCATATTTGCCGGAAATCTGGTTTCAGTGGATTCTTAAAGAAACATAGCAGAGCCCCCAGACTTGGTCACTAACAGTATACACATTTCTGGCTCTTATTATGTTTCTGATTATGTCATCTTGAGAATTACTGTATATTTCCGTGTATATCCTCCATTCAAAGTAACTACTAATCTTTTGAGCCTACATTTAAGTTACCAGGGTGGCCTCAACTCTTTTAGGTCTTACTGATCTATGGAGATGGAGGCTAAATATATTTAATTATTCTTGTCTCCTAGTTTGTCTTTTCTGTAGAAAAATCCACTTTTATACTCTGAGAAGAAATCCAGAAATCAAGGTGAATGATTTGTATTAACAGAATCATATATTTCTAAAATCAAGCATATATTGTTATTGCCATACCCTAGTATGCTTAGCTACTTGGTAGGACATACATACCCCTACATAGTTGTCTGTTGATGGAGACATATTCAGGGTTTCTTTGATGGTCTGGTAGTAACACTGCTACCTATCATCATTGTCAGTAATAACAGTAATAATATTTGCAATTCTAGCTAACACATCTATAGTGTTTAGCATATGCCTGGAACTATTTTTAGGGTTTTGCATACATTAACTAACTTATCCCTCACAGCAACCCTGTCAGGGAGATGTATGTAACTCTCATTTGGTAGATGAAACTGAAGGACAGAGACTAAATTTTTGTAAGGTCACACACATATGATTAAGTGTCATTTAACATTAGCTCAGTAAGATCCTGAGTCTATAAACAGTGAGAGGATTGGAAGTCTGGGTATCGCCCTGATACACTGACTTCTCAGACTACTGTCAGGTTTTAGGAATCCAGGGGTCTCATTTCTGGAGTTTGAAGTATGATTGATAGGGACTAAATCTTTCAGTATTCTCCAGGCAAGTTGTAATTATAATGTATCAGGGCAATCACCTACATAGATACAAAAAAATGGCCTGGCAATATGTGCGGTGTGGGTGGCCCACAAGGTGACTGAGGGCTAGACTGCAGGGGGCATTGGCATGCTTAGGAGTATGTGAAAAATGCTGGCTGATACTCCACACAGTGTTGATGAGACCATGGTGTTTTGATCAATTTATCAGAGCACTCTGGCACCACATAAACATCTTTAGGGAACTGGCTCTGAAATTTCAGTGAGATGAGTTCCTAGTGGGCTACTGGCCATGACTTGTGGGTGTTGCCACATGATTCCAGGATTTGTTACCATTCCAAGTGAATACAAGCTTTTCATCTATTTAGACATGCTAGAAACAATGTCTAAGACAACAAAGAAAGAGTGGAGGAAGCAACTCCATCAGCTGGAGTTTTCAATGCCCGAATTTACCTCTCAGCTATATGTGTTTTGTTCCTGAACTATCTTTGTATGTTCAGCTATTTTTAAAATGTTGTCTTTCTTTTTCTCTCTTTCTTTCCCTCCCTCTCCCACCTTCCTTCCCTTCCACCCCCATTTTTCCCTCCCTTCCACCCCCATGTTTCTCTCTCTCTTGGTAGCCTTCACATGGTGACAAGACTTCTAATCCTGAAGTTCTGAAGTGGATGAATGATTTGGCTAAAGGCCGTAAGCAGCTCAAAGGTAAAAACCAGCCAAAAGTCTCTTTTCTGAGGGGAAAAAAAAAAAACACAAAACAGTTAAATAATGACAACATGTTTCAGGACATTTTTTATTCTTTTCCACCTATATCCTCTAACCTGGTCTCCCACCTAGATTGGAGGCCCCATCTTGAAATAAAAGGTCCTGGATCTCCTTCATTGTTTGGCCCCATTTAATAAATCTTTTACAAGTAGGCTAAGGAACTCCAGACTACCAAGTAGAATTATTTACTTCAGAACCGGGAACATTTCAATATGTGGAGCATTAACTTCCTTGGGTTATTGAATTCTTGGATGTTAGAAACAGAAATGGCCTCAGCAGTCATTTACTTCACATGCACATTGCACCAATGAGAACATTTATATCCAGAGGGAGGGGAAGTTTAGTAGCTGAGAAGTGGTGAGGTAGGTGGAAACCTCAGTTCTCTTGCCTCCTAATCCAGTGTTCTGCTTTCTCTGTCTCTCTGGAGATGGCAGGTGTGAGTGTTAATTAACTCTAAAATCCATTTTAAAAGGCTATGTTTGTTTACCAATAAAAATTTATTTTATTCCTCTCTCCACACTCACTTCAGTACTTGTAGATGTGGGAAGAGTTTCCAAATTTCTAGAACTATGGTGATTAAAGAACTGGAAGGGAATATTAAGTCCATAGTGTTAAATTGTAATGATGTAGCAGGTTTATGAAATATACAGTGTTTCAACACCATGCCAGCATCTCACAAAAACATCAAAGAAAGAAAATGAGCTATGAAACTGAGAAATCAATCTAAACAACCTCACTCAAATGACCAGTTGCCTAACATATTCTGAAATGTAGTTCCCTGATAAGACCCAATGGACTTTTTTAAATACGTAGGTTTATATAAAGCCCCATGGTAATAATGGTGATTCCTGGATTTAAAAGCTGGCATTAGACAAAACTGTGACATCTGTCAAGTGGAGGCTGGCACTTGTCTCTCCCCTTTCCCATCCTTCCTGTATTTCCTCAGACATCTGCATATGTAGCACCTTCCAGAAGTACTTGCTTTTCCACAGGGGCTCTTAATGACTGCAAAACTTTCAAAAACTGAGTAAATGAATCTATGAGTGCCGAATTTCAGTGACTATGGCAGATAACAGGTGAAAACGTTAGGGCCAAGTAGCACTGGTCTTCCTTGATAACTCCTACTCTAAAATTTAAACCATTGAGTTACTCCCACACATGAGCCCCACCTGCATGAGACCCCAACCTCCATGTCTCTCTATGTTCGCATCTGACTGGGAGCTCATGCTGTTAGCCCTGGTTAATAAGGCTTCCCTTGCCCTATGGAAAGTCGTCATTAGCACTGTTTATCTGTACTGTCTTGGCATTGGGGGAGGGGATTCCCATAAGTCTCTGTGCTTGTATTAGGGCCAGTGACTTCTTGCTCATGATAACTCATGGCATTTCTCTTAGAACTAAAACTGAAGCTGTCAGAGGAACAAGGAAGTGTTCCCAAAGACCTACCTAGAAACCTGTCGTGTGAGCAACCCACTGTCCCCAGCGAGAATGGGAAGCCAGAAGCTGTGGGCCCTGAGCCAAGCTCCTTTGCAGAGCCAGATGCTGTGTGGACATGCTTGAAGAAGAGAGAGCAGCTTCCCTCTCAGGAAGATTCTAAGGTACCTAACCCTATCTTCATAGGGCTGATACTCCACACAGTGCCAGCGAGACCATGGTGTTTTGACCAATTTATCAGAGCACTCCGGTGAGGCGGATGTGCCTCACACACCTTAGGCTCGATTCAAAGCTGCTCTGTCCAGCAGAGTCTTTATGACCACGGCGGAACAAACTTTACCCAGGACATTTCATTATGTCTGGGGAAGGAAGGTGGCTTCCTCTCTAGTGGAGAATAGCAACTAAGCCTTTGTCCCTCATGCCTTTTATTGAGGAGGATACACACATGAGATACAAGGTCAAGATTCATGAATCATCAATAGCTTGGAGGCATTAAGATTACAATTGACAGTAACAGATTACATGTACTAGTACAGAGGGTACAGTGACCAGTCTGTGTCAGAGTTTATCAAACGTCTATCAAACATCTTTATGCCACACTGGCATTAGGTGCAAGGTTTCATACATTCTTTGCTACAGATTGTTTATGTTACATTAATGATAAAGAAAGAAGAGCAAGTTCTAAAGCATAATAAGCATTCTTTAAATCTAATACTCATGGAAACCCTCTGAGTGGTCTTCAGTTATGTTCCACACACAGCCTTATGTTGAGACTTAAAGACAAGCACAGCCGGAATGCCAGCGGCAGTCATGCTCAGGCTGGGGCTACAATTCCCTAAACCACAAGGAGCACTTCCCTACACTCTGGCACCACATAAACATCCTTAGGAGACTGGCTTTGAAATTTCAGTCAGATGAGTTCCTAGTGGGCTACTGGCCATGACCTGTGGGTGTTGCCACATGATTCCAGGATATGTTGCCATTCTGGAGATGATAGTGCTGCCTGTTTATGGGAAGCAGATGGCAAAGACACTAGGGTATATCATATCTCTTTCTTCCCTAGTTTCCCCAAATTAGCAAATGAACCCAAAGCTAGGGTTATAATCCCATTTTGTCATGTTTCATTAAAAATAATAAAGAAGGGATGAGGTACAAATACTAAGGAAAGTAGTTTAGAATTTTATATAAGAATAGAGGGAGGTTTCTTGAGAAATATTAGGTAATATTATGAGGTCTTCAGATATAGATATCTTAGTTTAGAAATCTCTGTGTAGCATCCAGATAGTTGTCAATTAGGCATTTGAATATATGAGTCTGGCACTCAAAGGAAAAAAATGTATTGTATTTTATAAAGAAGAAGATGAGAATAGTTAGCATTTACCTGGTTAATCCCTCCTCATCCTGCATATCTATGTTACATTTCACTTATGCCAACAAACCTTCCTTATGATCCTTCCTATCTCAACTCTAAGTGGGTGGTGTGTGGTTGCCTTTTATTTCTTAAGAGTTATAGCTACTCTATCATAGCTCTAACTGTGCTCTATGCCATTTTGTCTCTTATACTATAGTTTAAACTTCTTCAAAAGAAGGGCTGTCTCTTGCTTCTCATTCTGCAGTGTCTATACATAGGTATTGAATAAATGTTCACTGAATGAATGGACAGATGAAATAAGCTAGCATATTAAATTTTGGAATGAAGTCTTCTTGAGGAGAATGCTACCTTTACCTGTTCTATTATACATTATCTGGCCTTAAAGATAAGGTGGCAACATATGCCAAATCCCAAAAGGTTACCATATGCCCCTAGACCAGTCCATTGCATTGGAATATGTGATACACAAGTATTAATAGAAATGGTCACCCCTATCTTTATGAAATAGTTTTAGCCTTAAAAAATAGCCAACATATGTTGTGACAAGTGAATACAAGATTTTCATCTACTCAGCTAACTTATCCTCTCTCCTGCAATTTTCTAGACTTTTGTGGTAGCCAGTGGGTAAGTGAATAACACATCTGTGATTTTTCCATCCTTCAGTGCCTCTGATGGAATTTCCTACATTTTATAGTTACCTTGACCACACCTACAAAAACAGCTTGGTCAACGCCAAAGACCTAATTCAGTGCTCTACTTAATTGACTAGGGCACTGAGGGACGAGCTGGGATTGGTATAATAGAACCAAAGCAGGACTCAGCACTTGAATGAGCCATTTCTACCCATTTATACTTGGCAAGTGAGCTAATTCTCTGAGATACAACTTCCTCATTTATAAAATACAGATAATACCTACTCATGTAATTATTGTGACAATAAAGAGAGATGCCTGGTGACTTGTGGGCAGTCATTCATTGAAAAAAGATTTGAGTGCCTACTATGTATTGTGAAGTTTGATACATGCTGTCTATAGAAAATAAAGAAGATATAGAAGTCATGGGGGCCACTACTGTCATGGAGCTTGTATTTTCCTGGGGGGTTGGATACAACAACAAATGAACAACTCTGATAAAATCATTAAATGTTTTGATAAGCACTGTGTAAATTAGACAGATGATATAATAGAAGATAATAGATAAGGTTTCTACTTTAATAGGGTGACTAGGAAGACCAGTCGATGACATTTAATGAAAAAGAATTAGCAGGCTAAGAGAGCAGCAGAGAACATTCTAGATAGGTGGACCTGCAATTATAAAGGCCTTAAAGGAAGAACTTTGTGTACTTTTAATTCTCAGGTCTCAGGGCTGGAACACAGGCTGGCATGAGATGAAGTCAGAAAGATAGACCCAGGTCCTTCCCATTGGACCTTTTAGGCCATAGATAGTATGGGAAGCTGTTGAGTGGTTGTAAGCAGGAAAGTGCTGGGGTGATTTACATTTAAACAATCTTTCTGATTGCCATGTGGAGAATAAATCATAGGGGAGAAGAGTAGAAAAGGGAGGATGAAAGGGGAGTTTTGGTCTATCATGGTAACCTTGGAGATGGAAAGAAATAGACATATTCAAAATATATTTTGGATAAAGAAGCAAAAGGACATACTGAATTACTGGGTGTGAGAAAGTGAAGGAAAGGAAGCATCCAAGATAGTGATAGGTTCATTGAGAGTGGGAGTGAAAACTCAACAGCATGTCTGGTACATGTTAATTTTAAAATCTTTGATAAATAGGGTGACAATCATTGCAGGTTTTCCTGGACTTTGCTGGTTTTAGCACTGAAATTTCCATGTCCTACAAAAATGCCTCAGTCCTGGGCAAACCAGGCATCTAAGTAAAACAGGCACATGCAAATAAGAGTTTGAAGATCAAAGAAAAATCTTTTGAGTTCTTTAGACATCCTCTTTATTTAAATGGCAATTTACATTCATTATTTAAAATAAAGTATCTGTTGGACAATTTAATAGGTGTTAGAAGCCCCTACAGATAAACCTAATCTCTTCAGTGGGCTCATCTTAGGCCCTTTAAATACAGAGAAGCTGTACTAGCATGTAGGCCTCCATCTCTAAAGCCGCAGTATTGTTCCTGGGAGAGCTTTAACATAGTAGTAAACCATGAAGTGACTACTCAGCTAGAAGGTGGATTCTAAGAGGGAGTCCAGAAGCCAAAACAGAACCAAATGGAGGATTGTAAATTTTCAAAGTAGCTAGTATTATTTTTGATTCCTCAGTGAGCTCATTAGCATTTGAGATTTTCTTATTAGATTGCACTCCCCCTCTTAATACATTTTATTAAATTTATTGGGGTAGCATTGGTTAATACGATTATATAGGTTTCGAGTGTAGATTTCTGTAATACATCATATGTATATTGCATTGTGTGCCCAACACCAATGTCAAATCGTCTTCCATCACCATATAATTGGCTCCCTTTATCCTTTATTACCCTCCTAAACCCCTTCCCTCTGGTAACCACCATACTGTTCTCTGTGTCTATGAGTTTCAGTTTTATATCCCACATATGAGTGAAATCATATGGTTATTAGTTTTTTCTGACTTATTTTACTTAGCATGGTATTCTCAAAGTCCATCCGTGTTGTCATAAATGGCAGTATTTCATCTTTTCTTATGGCTAATATTTCATAATATATGAGTATATGTACCACGTCTTCTTTATCCAATCATCTATGACCCTTTGGTTATTTCCATGTCCTGGTCACTGCAAATATTGCTGCAATGAACACAAGGTTGCACATATCTTTACCAGTAAATGTTTTCAAGTTTGTTGGGTAGATACCCAGAAGAGGGATTTCTGGGTCATATGGTTATTCTATTCTTAATTTTTTGAGGAACTGCAATACTGTTTTCCATAGTGTCTGTACCAGTTTACATTCCCATCAGCAATGAATGAGGGTCCCTTTTTCTCCATAACCTCTCCAACGCTTGTTGTTACTTGTCTGGTTGATAATAGCCATTCTAACACGTGTGAGAAAGTATTTCATTGTAGTTTTGATTTGCATCTCCCTAATAGCTAGTGAAGTTGAACATCTTTTCATATATCTGTTGGCCATTTGTATGTCTTCTTGTGGGAAGTGTCTGTTCAGGTCCTCTGTTTATTTTTTTAATTGGATTGTTTGTTTGATGTTGAGTTGTATGAGTTCTTTATATAGTTTAGATATTAACCCCTTGTCAGAGCTGTTGTTTGCCAATATCATCTCCCATTCAGTTGGTTGCCTTTCTGTTTTGTTGGCAGGTACTTTTGCTGTGTAGCAGCTTTTGAGTTTGATATAGTCCCATTCATTTATTTTTGCCTTTACTTCCCTTGCCTGGGGGTCAAATTCATAAAATCTTCTCTAAGACTAAGGTCCATGTGTTTAGTACCTATGTTTTGTTCTATGTAATTTGTTGCTTCAGATCTTATATTTAAGTCTTTGAACCATTTTGAGTTAGTTTTTATACATGTGGACAAATTGTCATCTAGTTTCATTCTTTTGCATGTGGCTTTCCAATTTTCCCAGCACCCTTTATTGAAGAGGCTTTCTCTTCTCCATTGTTTTTGGTTCCTTTGTCAAAAATAATTTGCCCATATACATGTGGTCTTATTTGGGGGTTCTCAATTCTGTTCCTACACTCTTTGTGTGTGCTTTTCTGCCAGTACAATGCTGTTTTGATTATTTATATAATCAAATATATATAGATATATAAATATGTGTATATAAAAATATATGTATATAAATATATACATATATGAATATAGTATTTAGATATAGTATATATCTAATGTAGCTTTGCAGTATAATGTGAAGTCAGGTAGTATGATACCTCTGGCTTTGTTCTTTTTTCTCAGGATTGCTTTGGCTACTCAGTTTCTTCTCTGGTTCTATACAAAACTGATGATTTTTTGTCCTGTTTCTTTAAAAAATGATATTGAGATTTTGATGGGGATTGCATTCAATCTGTACATTGCTTTGTGTAATATGGACATTTTAATTATGTTGATTCTTCTAATCCATGAACACAAAATAAGAGTTCCATTTCACTGTCTTTTTAAAAATTGATGAGAGAGAGAGAGAGGCATCAATTTGTTGCTCTACTTATTTATACATCCATTGGTTGCTTCTTCTATGTGCCTTGACCAGAGATTGAACCTGCAACTTTAGCATAGGAGAGCAATGTCCTAACCAACAGAACTACCCAGCCATGGCCTCACTGTGTCCTTTTAAATCTCTTTTAATAATGCTTTGTAGTATTTAGTATATAGGTCTTTCACATCCTTTGTTAAGTTTATTCCTAGGTAATTTATCCTTTTTGTTACAATTAGAAAAAGGAATTTATTTTTTCTTTTTCTGAAATTTTATTGTCCTTATATAGAAATGCAGTGGATTTTTTGTGCATTGATTTTGTATTCTGCAACTTTACTATATTTGTTTACTGTTTCTAATAGTTTTTGGTGGAGTCCTTAGGGTCGTCTATATAAATAATCATATCGTTGGCAAAAAGTGACTTTTACTCCTTCATCCCCAATTTGGAGGCTTTTTATTTCTTTTTCTTGCCTGATTGCTTTGGCAAGAACTTCCAGAACTATACTGGATAAAAGTGGTGACAGTGGACATCCTTGTCTTGATCCTGATTTTAAAGGAAAAGTTTTCAGTTTTTCACTACTATGATATTAGCTAAGGGTTTGTCATATATGGCCTTTATTATGTTGAGGTACTTCCCTTCTGTACCCATTTTATTGAATGTTTTAATCATGAATAAATGTTGTATCTTATCTAATACTTTTTCTGCATCCATTGATAAGATCATGTGATTTTCATCCTTTTTTTGTTAATGGGGTGTATCACATTGACATTGATTGACTTGCATATATTGAACCATCCTTTTGCCCCTGGAATGAATCCCACTTGACTGTGATGTATTACTATTTTTTACTGTATTATTGTATCCAACATGCTAGTATTTTGTATAGGATTCTTACATCTGTATTCATCAGAGTTATTGATCTGTAGTTTTCTTAGTTTGTGTTATCCTTGTCAGGTTTTGGTATCAGGGTTATGTTTTATCCCAAATAATTTTGATATAAGAGCTAGCCAGCAAGCTATTATATAATGCATATAGTGATGAAGACCTAAGTGAGGCTGGTGTTTGTGAATATAATTATAAAAATCCAGATGAAATGTTTCAGAAGAAAAATCAATAGGTCTTGATTACCCATTGTTTTTTTTTAAACAGAGAAGTAATTAAAGAACAGTCTTCTTACCATTTACACATTGAAGAGTCCTTCAAAAAGCTTTAAAAACATCTTTCTAAATGTAGCCTATCCTTTAAGAAATTTATCCTAGGAGAAAGTTGGCATGTGCTTTATATAGAATCTTATGATTTCCCCTTTTCTAATTACTATTTGCATTATATTATTATAATCCCTTTCTTTGAGGATTCAAAACTTTTCTTTTGCCAGCTAAAAATATGTGAAAAAGAAACAGTAATTAATTTCATGTATTTTCAGGTAACTAAGCAAGACAAGAACCTCATAAAGCCTCTTTATGATCGATGCAGAGTTATCAAGCAAATCTTGTCAACGCCTTCCTTGATTCCAACAATTGTAAGTCAGGGTGCTTTCATTAACAAGAAACCTGTACTTGTACTTTGTATTTATGTTTAGTTAAGGAGGTAGTACTCTGAAAGTTATAAAGGAATCTTCTTGGCAGTATATGCTGCTAACAAGGCCAATTATTTTCAAAAAGTAGAGATGTGATCTCCCTCAAATCCAATACTCTACTTGACAGTGTGGTTGATTATTAAAACTAATATGAAACAGGAATCTATGGCACTTGTCTTTTTTGAAGCCAGTTTTAATATTTTCTTCCATTGGTTGGATGAGGAAGACAAACCGTGGATCTCAGTTTGGCATTATCTAGTTTACAACACAACTAGACAGTCTTTCTATTCTATGTGTTAGTTAATCTTTTTCATTTAATAAGAAAATTGACAGTATGTTACTTAATATAATGCAATATTTGTTTTTGGTACCATTTGACCATCACTGTATAAGATATGTCAATTCATTTCAATAGAAAATATGACTAATAAAATTGAGTTAAGACAACTTTTAATAAAGAATAATCTACGGGAATACAGAACTAGAAAAGCACCACAAATCCTACGCCATCGATATTCAAACAGTCACTTGCTCAAGACATCAATATAAAAGGGAATAAATATTAACAAATATAAATTTAAATATACTTGAGTACATCTATACTTCCACAATTTTAAAGACAAAGACAATAATGATTCATAATCTTTGAAATTTTCCCATTAGGTAAGTATAATTTAAAATGGGGTATGATTTTCAGATTTCCTTGCAAAGAAGTCCTTTGGTTGTGATAAGCATTACCAGAACAGGTTAAGAAATAACTTCATTTTGCTTTGGCCTTTGTAGAACTTGACTCTGAATTTTTTCAACTTTCTGAGTATCCTCTGTATTTGATTGTGGCCCACACCAGGATCTGATTTAGGGTATTCATTGAGGACAAAAATGGTTTTGCCATCCTAACCCCTAAAACTGTTATGAAGCTGGGACTCAGAAGGTCTGGGTAAAAGAGAGTGACTCATAGGCAGTGCAGCCCAGACTATACCACATCTTGGATGTCTGTGCCTTCTTTGACCCAGAAAACAGAGATGAACTTGCTGAGCATTTCAGCCCAGCATGGGTATTTCTTTGCTCACTAACCTGTAAATTTTTTGATGCAACTGAGGAAGAATTCTTCTTGGTTGTTTCTCTTTCAGTTCTCAGTAGCCATAGGGTCCCCTAATATTTTCATGCTATGTATTTATGGTTCCTCTTCCTGTTTTTGCTTCCTTAAGAGGCACTTAGCATTTTGTGACTTTATTTAACTCTGCATACCATAAGCAGGAGGAAGAGGACTCTGATGAAGATTGTCCACAGGGAAGCCAACGGCCTTCTTTGCCAAATCCAGCATGTCACATTCCTGCTGGCGATCACCTCACCTACTCTAATGAGACTGAGCCTGTAAGGGTCCTGCTACTGGAAGAAAAGAAAGAACTCAAACCACCAGCCCTCTCTATGTCCAATTTACATGAGGCCACCATGTGAGTGTGAATCCTAAGTGTAGATTCACCTTTTAATGCCTTCTGGTCTTGTGGTACCTTATATGTACATACAAAATTCAGAAGCACTGTTAGACTCTTTAAAAAATGCTATCAACCAGATAGTGGTCTTAAAAGCATAATCTGGTTGCTTCTTAACTGGAGAAGAGAGAAGACAATGCCATGAGGAACCAAGGCTCCCAGTAAGGTCCTAAGGATGCCGTAGATGCTAATATTCAGTTTGCTACAGTTGCACGTCTTTTCACCAGGGCCTACCACCAGTCTAGCTCTTGACCTTTGAAAATGTTGAACCAAAAGGAATTGAGATATTGTGAGTCAACAGTTGCCAGGGCTTTTATCATAGTCCGTTCCACTTAAATAAGATGATTTCTCCAGATTGGGAATCCTCTTGGCCTTAAGTAAATGAGCTTCCCTTTGCCTCCTAATGGCCCCTCAGTCAGGAGCTATTTGGATTTTTATTAGTGTTGTCATTATCATCCTTCAGTAGCTGGCATTCCTCTTGATCATTTGGCCTTCCTTTGGTTTGTATATTACAGGTCAGATTATGAGATTTGCTTTAACATGTATCGTAGTGTGGTAAGCATATGCCTTGAGATAGTGATGGAATCCCTACAAATGTGAGGTGAGATCAAGGACTAAATTGTAAGTTGAGATTTTAGTGTGCTTGTAGAATCAGTTGGTATGTCAGTTTCAGCTCATAGATGAGTGACCTGTTTGAAAGCATAAAATCAGTCTTCCTTCTCCTTCCCTTCCTTTAAATTTCCCCTCCTTTACCCCCTCCTTTCATTTATTGGTTGGTTGGTTGGTTACTTGTTCTAAAGCAGCTGTTCTTAACTTACTTTGGGTGCTAGATTTCTTTTTTTTTAAAGGAAGGAATTTTTTCTTTAAAGAAAATGGCCATATATTTCAGGGGTTTCAGAGTTTCTGAAAACATACACAAGTTCCAAGATAAAATTTCCGGCTCTAAAGTATGTGACATTTCTCTCTTGCCTTAGTAGAATGAAGTAGGTAGAATTTGCAGTGTAACTTTCTTTTAGGTCTTCATTTCCTTCCCAAGGATTTTGCCATTCTCCCCATACTCTATATTAAGGATAGAATTTTCCTTAAAATGTTTTCCTTTTCAGTCTACAACCAAATACCTATGAGTATTCCTTCAAAACACCTGTTTCTCCCTCATTCACTCATATGGGCTTTACCTTCATCACTTTTTAATGGACTCAGTCTGCTTGCCTCCTGTCTCTGTTCTTGCTCCTTTCCTATGACACTTGTTTTCATCAAGTAATTTGCTCTGCTTATGTGCTCCCCTATTGTCTGGCTCTACTTGTGCCCTACTGATCCAAAGACACCCTTTTAGGCAAAATACTTCTATATCATAATGCGTTTTTGCTAAATAGATAAATCTACTTATGATGATCTCTCAATTATGCTAGAGCTCTATTATGACAAATATATATTTTTACCTAATAGGCCTGTACTTCTCGATCATCTCCGAGAAACTAGGGCTGACAAGAAAAGACTTCGGAAAGCCTTAAGAGAATTTGAAGAACAATTTTTTAAACAAACTGGAAGGTAAGTGTGCACAGAGGAATATTTTAGGTTAATATTTTCCAGGAAATTATTGTTAAGAATGAGCTAGAGAGTTTTGAGGAATGGTAACTTTATACAATATATAAACAATTGCCACACTGACTTAGACCCCGGGATTCATCTAATGCAACATTCTGATAATGCTATTATTAGGTATGTTTTATGAAAGGCTGTATGACAACAGAGTTTAAAAAATGAAAGATGAACTTTAAAATCCCAACTTTAATAAATATAACTATTGAGTTTATCTAAGCCTTTAAAAACATGATTTTTCAGACCATATAACTCCTTTGTTCTTGGTTACTTAGTTCCAAATGTTATTCTCTATTTTATTAATTCTTCCTTTACTTTTAAATATATCCTTTAAACTTCAGGATCTGCCCTTAATGAATTTATTTCAGGATTTGGTCAAAGTTTATAGCTATTGCTTCTATCCCTTCAATAAATGTTTAGCTATATCCTTTGGGAAGCTATAGCTCTCATATGGGACACTAATCTTAAAACAATAATAATAAAGGTTATAGTTTTCTCAAAGTCACAACGTTATTAGGGGGCAGAGGTGGGAGTCAGGGATGCACAGGCTGCTCAGTGTTCCTCTCCATTTACATATCTGCTTTCATTTCAGCAGAATGAGGGTGCCCTGATGGAGAGATTCTTTTCTAAAGCATTTTGAAAGCTTGGGTCTACTTACCTCTTCTCTTAGTGTTTCCAGTTCAGTCCTTCAGGAATGCTCACAAAAAATGGACTTCCTAAGTCAGAAACATTTTGTATTCAGCAAATACAGAAGTAACCAACACAGTTTTCTGCTTGGTGTCGTCCTTACTAGTTGATTGCTACAAGTCCAAGTTACTTACTTTTAATGCTGATGTTAACTAATCTGGTGAGAATGTTATGGGGCTGTTAAACTTAGAATATAAAATATAATTTCTTGTTTTTGTTTTCATTTTCATCGATTCCTTTATAAAATTTCCATACAACTTTTACATTTACATTTTTACCTATTTGAACCCAGGAGTCTATTTTAAAGAGTTTGAGAATTTTCCAAGGTACTAGTAATCCAGCCTAATGGATCTGCATTGGTATTTGGCATAACTTCTGACATACCGGAAAGTTAGTTATGTTCTACATATAGTATCCTACTGTACCTGTGATTCCTGAACCCACTTCAGACAAGCCTATGTTTGACTGAGGTTGTTTGCCCCCTTGTGGTAATATACTTAAACTAAATGCAAAAGTGGTGATATAATACAAATAAAATCGAATCGTTGAATGGATACAAAATATGGATCTTAATATTGTTTTCATAAGACATTTTATTGGGAAGGCCTAACTAACCATAAAATAAAATAACCATGCAAATAGATTACTAGAAATATTAAGGTACCATAAATGTGCTTGTAATATTTACCATGCAAGAGGCACAGTCATGTAGATTTGACATTATTAACAATTATGAGCCAGGAACTATCCTAATAAACATTTTAAGCATGTTTTATATAATGGGAAAACTGCTTCAGGAAATACTAGCAAAGCTTTTCGTTCTGGCCAATGCACTCTTGTTTATTAGCCAAAGTGGAGTACGTAGGACCAGAGAAAAGTTACATAATGGATTAGTCATGTTTTCCTATAAACTAGATAATTTCTTCACTTTGATACGTGTACATAAATTAAGGTGACTTTTAGACACCAGAGATGATGTTTGGTCCATAATACAGAAGGGAGGCAAAGGAATTTTAATATAATTGAGACATTTAAGAGGATTCCTGTCTATAGATTTTGAGTACCATTCTGAGTTCTGAACTAGAAATTGCAGGGCAGTGTATAGTGGTGCAACCCAAGTAGGTAACTACATTTTTAGGAATTAGCTTTTTTATTTGTAAGAGATATAAATATGTCTCTGTCAGTACTGAAAAAATAGAAAGGGATATAGGTAAAACATCAAATTTTGCTATTTACCTCATTTTCAGCCATACTAATATTGAAGAGTATTTGTTTTTATATTCAGTAGCAATTGTAGTGCTTCTTCTATGTTTTCTACACCTTTTATTTCAAAGTCATAAGTGGAAATGTCTTAAAAGCAATTGGCCATCTTATCAATCAAGGAGATAACATCCTTCTGAGATCCTGAAGCAGTTATTGCTCTTTAGGGAACATGTCCTGGCAACATATTTTTGTGGGAAGCAAATTGTTTTAATGGCAGATGTTACCTAATTGTTATTCAAAGTAAATGGCAAGAACACATAGTAGTTAGAATGCATATGTATAAAAATCTATACATTATATGTCTATTCTTAGTAGAATCAGTGTGCCGAGAGAACCATTGACATTTACTCATAAATTATTTAAATCAAAGAACTTCTCAGTGATTCTATATACAAGAAAACTTGGACATATTTCATGTTTGTAAAGTGGCCATTGAGCTTTTTCCCTTCTTTTACTGTAAACTTATATTTTTGTTAGCATGATTTATGCAATATTTTTACTTGATATTTTTTAATAACTATCTCTATAAAGGTGGCACATTCTGTACAGGCATGAACCTGTGGCATGGATAATGGGAGAATGACTAGACAAGGAATGTCTTGAGGGTTCTGGTGGTTGTTTTTCTCTGAGACCTTTTAATTTGCCCTATTGTTATATGTCTCTGCACTTGACTATATAGTGACAAATCACCCATGACATTCAAGTTCTCAACAGGTACTATTATATAGAAATGTAATGACATATGGAAGCGGGAGTGAATGAAGGTGAAATGGGAGGTAAAAAGGACATGATGCAAAAACCAAGTGGAAAGTGCTACCCCATAGATTCTCAAGTAAAAATTATAAAAGGATTTTTAATAACTGAATTCAGTCATTAAAACAATACTAACAGACAGTATTTTCTGTTTTGCAGAAGTCCACAAAAGGAAGATAGGATACCCATGGCAGATGAGTACTATGAATACAAGCACATAAAAGCCAAACTGAGACTACTAGAGGTCCTAATCAGCAAGCAAGATGTGGCCAAAACAATTTGAGGTTCAAGAAATGTTTGTGATCACTTTCACCCAAGATAGTTTATTTTCCTCTGCCATTCTTGCTGAGTAAGTGGTTTTGACATACCGAAAACTGAAGCACTTTAGTAGTAGTATTAGCTGTGTTTAAGAAGGGATGGCAAGTATTTAAAATGACGAAGAGAGATTTAAATGGGAGGAAATACAATGTGTAATGGTATAATTAGAAAAATGAAATTCAACTTACTCTATGCCAAGGAGAAAACTTACAGTCAATATATTTCAGAAAACACCTAATATTTTATCAAATCTAAATAACACATACCATCCACTTGTTCAATGGGCCACTAATTAGGGAAAGTCTAGTGTCCAAAGATTGCTCATGCTGATGTATGGGGAAAAAAGCACGATTTTTAAAAATCAATAAGAAGAGGAAAAGAAACTCTACTTTTTAGGTAGGAAGGAATGCAGATAGTAAGAATGTAACTTATTTGAAATGTGTAATAGATTTTTAAGTGTTAAAAAAAAAACTACCTTGTACCCTATGTCTGCTAGGCATTCAGTACCCTAAAATATACTAAAATGTGTCACTGCTAATTTTTTATTTCTATATAAAAATAGCACATTATTTTATGTTAATTGAAATTTTACATTTCTGATTACCAAAGTTCATTCTGATAGCATGTACTTTGTGAATTATCTTTGTCTATAATTGACAGATGTTTATATTAAAATAAAGTATTGTATTAAAATTTGAAAATAGGTATTTTGGATAGATAAGTGTCTGCAGTATATATCTAATGTGATCATAGTTATGATTGCTAATCTTTTTGTTTATTATAATTAAGATTATATAACTATTTTTCCATTGGGAATATGCAGTTTTCTTAATGTTCCAATGTCTATACTTTGTAAAGTTAAAGAGCCTTCTCATGAGCTGTAGTTATTCCTCAGTCTGTACAAAACGAAAGATTTGAGAATTGTTTGCTATGACAGCTTGGAAAAAAAGCCAGAATATTTTAATTGCTTCATCAATTTTAGTGTATATTGTTTTGTTTTTGTACTAAAACACGTTTATTTTTGTTTTTGTAAAAATAAGGTCGACATTTTCTTTCTTGTACCAACCATGTTTGTATTTCTGTTTTCTGTAATATTTAAGCATGATGTTGAGCAAATTCACATTTTCATATAGTCTTGATGGGAAGAATATTGATTATTTCTGAGGCTTATTGTTTTTTCTGTATTTACCTGACATTTTGTAACTTTTATGAATCAGAATAATGTCCTTCATAAATTTGTTTAATTATAGTCATCTACTTGTAACAGGACAGATACACAACTATTTGAGGTTTACAAACTACATCTTTGATAAGGAAAATGGTTTCATGACACACATACAATTGCTATTAAAATGTAACTATATATTCTATATGATTGTAAATATTTTATACAATACAAATAAAATATTTTTCTATTATATTTATTATGTTGAAACACAGTGGTTGTTTCCTGTTAGCTAATATAAATAACATAAATAACACTGTCAAACAACAAGTTGGAAGTGCTGACAATTCTAGGCTTTAAGATTTAACTCATGCTGCAATTACACCCTTTCATGCGGTTTGGAGTTATCCCAATATTTGTTCAGTAGATTAAAATGAATGCATATTTAAACACCATTTATAAGCTGTTATTTTGTATTTTTCTAAAGCGGTTTATATCATTGTTTTTGTTATGTCTGGCATAAATAAAAAATAAAAACATTGCAGCATCTAGGCAATAAAGTGTCAAGAGAACAGGATATTTCATCATAGAAAGTAGTGGGAAGGGTAGGAAATAGGAAACACTAAAAACGACTCTGAAGGAAACTTGAAAGGCTGCAGTTTGCTTTCGGTGATAGTGTCATGAGCATGCTTCAGTGGAAAATAGCTGGTGATGAAAATGGACAACAGATGATCGATCAGTGCACCTAAGGAAAGCAAAGGGACTGAATAAAAGTAAGAAAAGGGGGCATTAACGTCCAACACTGATATTACAGATTTTGCAGCTGGGATCTTTCTTTGCATTTGCCGTTGACAAACTCATGAGCTGATGACCAGTGATTTCTGCCACGGTGCCCAGAGAAAGATCCACAGGGTCAGTGTAAATGACTTCTAAAATGACATCCTGTGCATGGTGGTAAACCAGCACCCCATCTTCTTCTGTGCAGGTCAAAAATTTATTATCCTTGGAATTTAGCTGAGGAAGGCGCTGCTTACAAAATTCATCTCCTGGTGATCCCACAGGGGCAATAACAAGAATCACATAATGATAAGCAGTGTACATACAGTAGAAATCCCCAAAGTATAAGTTAGTATTGGGGTTAAAAAGTTTCTCCGCTGCAATCTCAAACCTGTATCTTCCATAAGGTGAATCCTGGGGTGGCTTCCCAGTATTGAATTCAGTGCTGCAGCTGAAGAAGATGCCTTCTAATTTTCCACTAATAGGAGAGCCGTGGCTACCACTGTTATCCTTGACAGAAGGCTGCATAGCATTACCATGATGTTCTCTGCAGGAGAAAAGAAATGGCCAATACTTGGTAAAGCTACTGATTTATAGATCTGAATGGTGATGGGCCTGAGAGTGAACTGTTTATTAAAAGCCTAAATGCTCATTCTATGTCACATCAAGGAGAAGACATCTGTGACATTACCTATAGGTAGCTAAGTTCTAGCTTTGACCCTAAGGAAAGGATATTCTGTTGCAAACCTTGGAGTTCTTTAACATAATAAATTTCTTGGTCAAAAGAAAACAAACATGAATTTTACAACTATCATGGAGAATCCAAAAATAATAAATTTTCTTATTAATAAATACATCTTTCATACTGTATACTGGAATAACTATATATACAATACATACAATAATTTGCATTTTCCATGCTCTTTTTTTCTTCTTGGAAGAATTTTTGGAAACAGATGAAGCCAATTTTATATCTAAGGACCTGAAAACATAAGGCCAGTTCCCATTCAAAAAACAAAGAAAACCAGAGAAATACTGACCTCCAGTGGCCACCTAAAATAGACATTGGCAGTATTCCAGGAATGTAAACCTAATACATTTATTTATTTATTCTATTGTTGCTTTTCTTGTTAAAGAAAATAGCAGTAGTGTATCTTTTTTTGTTTTCAAGTTTTATGCTTAACAAATATAAAAAATACTATTTTTGGTGAGTATATATTGTCATTTTCATTCAACAATTTACAGGTACAATAATTTGTGTTGTATCTCTCGTTTTGTACTCTTTAAACTAAGTGACATCCATCATGAGTTATATAGATTAAAGAGTATAAAATTTATCAGCTAAAAGAGTTATGAACTGCACTCCATACTCATAGAATATTTAAACAGAAGGCACGAATGGTTTTTGCCATCAAAAGATATAAAAATATATGATACTGCAAAGTACTTCCTTTGAACAACACAGGTGCATAAATTTCTTTCTCTCTCTACGATTTTTTTTTTTTTTTTTTTTTTTTTTTTTTTGGATTTCCACAGTTTGGAGCTAATTTAAATCTGGAAGCATTATCTTCCAGAAAAGAAAAACTAGGGTGGTATGAAACAAACAACAAAGTTTCCTGATTTTTTTTCCATATACAATCCTGTCAATTTAAGTATCCTTTAAAGTTTAAAGTGAAACCAAGGTTTTTAAAAATAACAAATTATAGGGATTACTATAATATGTAATTATAAATGAAAAGTTTTAGAACCTATATAGGATTTATTATTTTCAAATACTTAAATTTCACTTTAAAAAACACATCTGCCTATTTACTCTCCTGATATTTTCTCCTATAAATATGTAAGGGTGGCAAATATTGAAACGACCTGTTGCTTAAAATTCTTGGAAATTGCTCCCGAGGTAAACGTGGGCTATCTCAGAAATTCGAGATAAACACTATAATTCAAAAGTAAACAAAGGAGGCTGTGCTCATGAATAATTAATTTAAGATAACAGTTGAGAGATTTCCACTTAGGCATGAATCTGAAAATCCTACCCAATTCATCATAATATTTCAGGAAATGATCACTCTTTTATTCTCTCATTTTAAATGTCTTAAGGAGACCCACAATAGAAGAAAATTTAGTGGTTGATATGAAACACGGGCATTGAGTTATTGAGAATCAGAGGAGTATGTACATGAAATGCTTATCAATCAAAATCCTGGGGGTTTAAGCTCTTTTACTAAAATGGATAGGAATTGGTATTACAAATGATTATGGAAAGGAATCTAAATGAAGTGAGAAAAATCCCATGATCTGACTTTTCTTTTTTTGCTTAATTATTCCGGGAAATAAAATCAGAATATAATCAACTATTTTGAAAAGAAAACTAAAATTGCTACTTCCCAGAACTAGATTCAAGGAAAACTTAAGCCTAGAATTTGGAATGTCATTTAGTAAAGCAAATAAGTATACATATGTTTTTGATCCTTACCGAATATAGTCAAAATATTCTTTGTGCTGGTTACGATAAAAAACAGAAAATTTTAGCATCCGACCTGCAATCACTTCTGCCTTCTCCAACAGTTGTGTTAGATGAACTTTTGAATAATCTGAAAATTACAAAAATGTCTGCTATTAAAATTCACTTCTATAAATTCATCTTAATGAGTAGGAGATTGCATTTAACAATAAAAATTCATTGTCTTTGTGTGACATTTTTCTTTCTACAAAAATATTGTTATGGTTTATCACTGTTTTTTAGAATACTCTTGCATTTTTTCATGCTTTGAAATGAAAGTTCCTAAAACGAAACCTTTAATAAGGAATATAGACTGCATGATTCAAGTAACGTTAATCAGCACCAGCTGATAAATTGAATAAGAAAAGCTTATAACCTGAAATCAACAGCAAATAGAACTTAAAGGAGTAGAAATAATAATGTTTATTTAATTTTCTCCCTTAATCTATGGGTTGGCAAGGTAGATTAAATATGGCCATTTTGATGATGCAGAAATTGTGGCTTGTCACAGTTCAATGATTTGCCAAATGTTTATATAGTTAGTATTTTAGAGACTAGGTCTCTGGCTTTTAGTTGATGGTTTTTGGGTACACAAGACTCTTTGAAAGTGTAAACCACCTCTCAAAAGTAACCTGATCTTTTCACCAACTTTCTGTTTTGAAATTGAGGATTATTGTCAAACCCCTGTACCAGAATGTGGGCAGAAATTTTCATCTACAAAGATTTTAAGACTTTCCAAATAAAAGCAACCTAGTTGAATTGCTCATGTTTTGTTTACCCACTACTTCACTGGCTCAACAAATATTTATTTAGGTTAGCACTGTGATATACAAGGTACCATGTGAAATTAATTATCAAGTTAAAAAATAAAGACTCAGAGTCTACAGAAAGAGCTAAATATATGGACAACTATGACTTATTATGGGGAAAGCACAGGGTTTTATCTGTCACAGAGTAAGCTAAAAGTAGGTTAGTCTGTGGATTCTGTTTTATTTCCAATACGTTGCACAGTGCATAGTGCACACTATGTGCTCAATAAATTTTGAGTGACTGAGATGTCCAGATTAAAAGATAGTTTGTACAAAACAAGTTTCTCAAAATTTAGGAGCAGGGGTTATTGATAAAGCTTAGGTAAAACAGTCTCTGAATTATTTTGATAAACTGAAACAAGTTTTGAATAGTTTAAATTCCTCATACATTTTACTCATGAAAATAAAGATGCAAAATAAATTATAAAAAACGTTGTGGTACACTTAAAAGATGACATGTTCCTTATTATTTACCCTATAACTTCCTCAGAAGAATTAAAGGATGTAGTTAAATAAAAGTGCAACAGAGAGATCACTGTAAATAAATGAAGAATAAGGCTTTCCTCCATACACACAGAAATAAAAGATACTCTTGTAGTTAGATTGTAGAAGAGAGTAAATGTGTGTTTATCAATTGATTGATAGATGATATACATACACAGATAATTTCAGAAGTAGAAATGCCAAAGGTTTTCCTTAAGATAAAGAAGAAATAATATTTCACACCTTTCCCTAATGTTAAATGGTAAATTATAGCTCTTTTTAATGTACAAATGCTACAACACCATTTAGTTTGGTCCTATGGAAAATAGTGTGAATTCAAACAATGTCAAAGAGAATGTATACAACTCTTACTGTGTCTCCCTCAAATTTCCCTGGGAAGGCACAATGAAAGTAAATGGAAAGAAATGCAGTAAGAGAAGTAAACACAATGTAGATTCTAAAGGATAATTTTACTTCAGGAAAAATATTGAGGGGATATATTAATTTCAACAAGATACATCAAATATAGGTAAAGTTATGTTGATGAGGATTTTTTACTATTAATAGAATATAGAAATCTTTAGCTATTTCCTTACTGATTACTGGTCTATGATTAATACCATATTTCATCTATTCTACAATGTATTTTAAAAAATATTTTAGTATCTCTGACATGAGTCTGACAATAAATATGATACATAAAATGGTGACTCTCACAATCGATGACATCTTAGATAAGAAAAAATAAGGTACCAGAGGTATTTTCCTTGCTCTCAAACATTGAAATCCTTAGCAACCAAGATGTTGCAATCTTTAGTGACTTTTTCATAGAATAAACAAAAAAGGTTAAAGATAAAATCAAAATAACAATTAAATTTCAACTATTCATATCTATAGAAGTTTTATACTCAGTTTTAGGTTAATAAAATATACGTTTAAAAAAAGAGAAACAACAAAAGGTACTGAGGTAAAGGTACCTAAGCAAGTTCTGAGTATAAAATAATGCAAGTATTAGGTTGTGGGGGGAAAAAATAGCTGATTTATTTCAAAGACGCCCCAGCTGAGGGAAGTTGCTAAGACTTTTTTTACAAGCTCCTTTATGTAAAACACTCAGCCTCTCTACAATTTTTTAAGGAAACAATCACCTCAAGAGGAAACAAAGCACCATTCTAAGAGGCAAAAGGAGAGGATGACAGTTGTATTCAGGATGAGATATCTTCTGTATCCTTCCAACACCTATTTAAGTGCTCAATAAATATGTTTCCTGATTGAATGAATGAATATATAGGTAATGAATGAGATGAATGCTAACATTTCCAATATAAGAGAATATTAAGGTACAGTTTAAGATAAAAGGGGATGGGATTTCCACATCAGATATCCCAAGGCCAAATAGCTATGAGGTATTTTCTAATGAAGCAAAGGTCCACACCTGTGCATGCGTGTGTGCCTGCACATATCCCCCTCCCCACAAGGCACTAGGTTAAATGTAGATTTTCAGCACTCAAGTGAAGGAAATCCAGTAACGTTTCTGGTTAGGTACAGTCATAGAGAACTGCCTCTTTTCTCCTAAATTATAGAAGAATGTTTCTGTCAATAAAAACAATAAGAAAAAAGAGGAGGAAAAAAGGCTCTTTCTTAAAAAATGCTGAGTATATTTTCAAACTGCATCAATTTTTATTTGCAAAGATTTCACTTCGAAAAAATCAAACAATGATTGCAGTAAAGAAATAATTTAATACCATTATGCAGCTTTTGCTGAAAATCTCAGCTCCTTCCAATCAATACAACAGTTTGTTCTGTTATACAATGTTACTGGCAATGCACCAATGACCTATGTGATACATATCACCTTATAATTACAAAAAAAAATTTCTTTCTGTAATTAGCTTTCCAGGAAGTATTACATAAGGTTTTTTCTTTATTTGTACCTATTTCTCTTACCTGCTGTGCAGAATTCTATAATTTCACTCCATTCAGACACAACATAATCACCATCAACTTGTTTGGAGGCAGTCTGCACTGCTACTGTATACTCAGTTCTTGGGCTCAGAAACCAGTGCCCACGGACAGTCATTGGCAAGGGAACAGCTTTTGCCACTAATTTTGTTGGAACATCCTAAGAAAGGAAGGGAGGAAGGATGGAGGGAGAGAAGGAGGGAAGAAAGAAAAAAATATGTTAATTTAGCAGTATAATGAAGTAGTTGTAAACACTGTAGAAGGACTTATTAAATTCCCAGCTAATGACAAAATTTTCCTGCTTAAAGGTATTTAAACACTGTTATATTCAAATCTTATTCTGCAGACATGAAAACTAAGGCCCAACTTGATTAAGAAATATGT
Organism: Furipterus horrens; assembly: GCF_987537825.1. Taxonomy (NCBI): domain Eukaryota; kingdom Metazoa; phylum Chordata; class Mammalia; order Chiroptera; family Furipteridae; genus Furipterus; species Furipterus horrens. The sequence goes on along the minus strand of NW_028327175.1, from coordinate 150,771,521 downwards.
CCCAGGTCATATGGCAAAAATGTACTTGGATTTTAGTTTTCTTGATTTCCAGTATAATGTTCTTATCTGTACATTCCTTCTATATCTTCCATAAAACAAGATGCTAATACTAAATGATAAAATAAAATAGAAACATGAAAAAAATCAAATTCAATAGATTTAGTATTTTAAAATATTTACTTAATATACACTACCCAATACTTTTGAGTAGCTCATTACTAAATATTTTATATGTAAAGGGAGAGGACATTTTTTAAAAGATTTTTAAATTTATTTATTTTTAGAGACGGGAAGGGAGAGAAACATCGATAGGTTGCCTCTCCTACAGCCCTGACCAGGGAGCGAACCTGAAACCCAGGCATGTGCCCTGAACAGGAATATAACTGGAGACCTGCCCTTTCCTCACTTATAGTTAGTATGTTTACTGTACATATAGAAAAATGATAATTTTCCAGACAAGGTAAGACAGTACTTTGAAAATATATGTCAAGTTAAACTTAGTAGCAATATAAAAAATAGACCATGTCATCAGTGAAAGTACTGAAATATAAGAAAGACTACTTAAACCAGGTTAGCTATTTATCCTTTTACAACTCCTTCTGAAGGGAGGTACCTAATAGAAAAGATAGGTGTTAAGTAGATAGTAGGAGAATAAATATCAGAGAAGTGTTACATCTCTAAAATATGTAAAGGTTAGTTTTCATTCTCAAACCATAAAAGGTTACATAAAGCAATTTTTAGTCCTCAAGTTTTTAAACACATACCATGCAGTTTATAAGGTCTATCACATTCCTCTTTTGACAGCTATAGGGAAAAACATGTGCTTCAATGGAAAACTGCATCACCTACATTACACTTTTCTGCCTGACTTCTTCTGATTCTGTGGAAGCTATTTTACAACTCTAATTTGCAGATAGCTAATAACAATTCAGTTATCCTTGTCTAATTACATGCAAATAAATTTTGCTCAGTGAGAGGGACTCTCCTGTCCTCCTGCCCTTGTTCCCTCCTCCAACACAAAAGTTTTGCCTCTACTCACACATTTATTTCAATATCCTGATCTATAACTGTGTCTTTTCTTTGGATTATTCTTTGAACTGGTTGTAATAATACCTCATCAGTTACTTTATTAATGAGTGAAGTAAAATCTTTAACATATGTTCATATTTATGTCTGGATGAGAGTCATGATTTTACTTTTGAGTATATTTTAACAAAATATTTGGCATTTTATTTTCTTACAAAATTTCTTAGAGGGATAGGGTTTTTTTAAATGACATATAATTTTTATTCTTCCCAATGTCAAATGAATCATATAAGTAATTAACAGAGCATTAGTCTTTCTTTCAAAACATCCTCATACTCAGAAAGTTTTAAAGATGTAAATGTAAGTATGTGTTAGGATTTTACCTTGTGTTTAAATTTATTGGAGTTCTTGTTTTCTTTCTTGTTGAGGTCAATAAAATAGTGTGTAATACGGTCCTTTGATTTCGAATCCATTTCCCATGAAATCTTGAATGAGTCACATGTAATGTTGCTTATTTTGATGTTACGTGGTACAGGAAGTTCTTCCATTTCGGCTATGCCACTGTCTTGTGATTTGTTCCCTGCAAGAAAACAATGCACAAATAGTTTCCAAATAATGGATTTTTCCAGTTTGCAAGCTGTGTACATATTTCTGAACTCTGAGATTTCACTTTGTTAAAGAAGTATTTGAGTGCTAATGATAGTAAAAGGTCATATTATCAATAAAAAGCAGAACTAAATTAGTCATTACCAACTCTATATTTTCAATTTACTTTTCCAATTTCTGCTTTCACAGAATAAAAACAAAAACATTGATGATCCATCTTTCTAATCCATAAAAGATTAGCCTTACATGTTAGGTTCCATCTGAAAAGCCCCAATAGACCATTTTTCCTACATTACTAATAAGTTCTACTCTGAAGTAAGTATCCAGTGTTTTAAGCTAGATGATATCATAAATATTGATGATGAAGAATCCAGTCAAATTAAAAAATGTTTATTAAAAACTCTGTGAGGTATCAGTGACAATCTCTGAAAATTGCTTCTATTTTCCATTTTAGAAATTTATATACAGAAACAGTATGTAATGGTTATACTACATATACAAATAATATGAAAGATCATTCTCTTCCAAGTTACTATGTCAAGAATTACTCTAGGACTCTTTTACCTATTATATCTCGATAAATTTAATTTTGAGTGTTAAAGCAATAGATAATGCTAGAAGAGAAAAAAAACAATTACTATGTTGATTGATATTAAAATCCTGAAGAACTGATCTGACAGCTGGTTACTTTAATGACCATGTTCTACATTTCTACTTAGAGAAAATGCTATCACTTTGGCTAAGAGTATGATGGATGACAGTGCAAGAAAAGAAAACATAGATTTGCCAAGTTTGTTTTATATATGGGTAAGACATCCTGGATCAAATTTTATTCCACTAATCCTTTCTATGTTCCCTTCCCCCAAAGGCAACATAAAATCCAATGCCCTGAAAGAGAAAAAAAATGTTATTCATATGATAAAAAGTAGTAGGTCATAAATCAGCTACATAACTTGCTCCTTAACAAGAATAAAATAGCGAATCTTGACCAGCAAAAGTTAAAACAATGAATGTCACTTTGTGGCAATATCTACCACATCCAGATTAGATTGTGCTCTCTGCCCTCACACTCCCATTCCAATTATTTACAACTTCCAGTATTATTAAATCTTTGACCCATGTTGTCTCATTTCAAGCTGTGTATGGCTAGAAGACCCCAATGGCAACTGAAAACTAATTTCAAAATAACTTCCTTGTTGTTTTTTGAACACTACTTTTAAAAATCTGTGTTTCTTCTATGTACTTCCCTCATGCTCCAGTTTCACCAGATTCCCTCTCCAATAAAAGTCCGAGGAAAATTAATCCCCCATCTTTTTCTTTCCTCCCCACCTGACCTTATAGAATCCCCAAATTGCTTCTGCCTTAAAGCCTTTCAAAAGTCAAGAGAAGGAAAAGTACCAAGTGAAATGCTTTTAATGGCCTTGGGAAAGGGAAAGACAATAAATACTCAAACATTAATAATTTTTGTTCTGTTTAGAAAGCTCACATTTTAACCTATTATTCTGATTGCAGTTATGTTTAAAATGTAAGTAACACTAATGAAAATCTTTCTGGGCTTTAATGGTGGAAATATCTGTAGAACTCTTCTGGATTATGATTGTCCATATAATTTCACAACTAAGTAAAAAAAAAATGTTAGTTAAGATCATTTAGAGAAAAGAAAAGGTATTTTGCATTTGATCCAATTTAATGAAAATTCTTCAATATATTAATACTATATAAAACACTACATTTTGCCACTTCTACTATCATTACCTTATTCAGCCTTAAAATAACATAATTATTTCCTAGAATATTACTTTTATACATTTATTCTTATTATTAAAACTTGAGAAAAAACTGTTGAAATGTGGAAAATTTTGTTCATTATCCCATTCAGAATAATATAAAGCTCAAACTTATGAAGGACTTGTTATATCAAGAATCTTCATTTTTCAAGATTCTTATCATAGTCCCAGTTCTTTTTTATAATTAGTCTATTAAATAATTGCTTTATTAATACAAGCTATTAATACAGACACACAAACTATACAGCACTAAGAAACTTAAATCTCTAAGTCATAGAAAACAGGTGGCAATTCAACATTTTCTGAGTCAACAGAATGCTTAGGGGAGACTTCAATGGACTGGACTCCCACGGTGGAGAAGGCATCTTCAGAGGTGGAGGACCGAGGTGTAAAGCTTTTCAAGTTTCCTCTCCTCATCGAGGATCATGAGAGGCACTACGTTTGAGGGGAGTTGTATGATCTGGTGTTCTTCAGGCAGGTCAAAACTCTCAAAATCTAGAGGATTGAAGGGACAGAATTTTTCTATTTCTGTATACATGTCATCCAAGGTGGGAACAGAGCTTTTTGTTTTAAGTCTTCTTGGTCACCTTTTTAGCAGAGAAGGTTTTCTGTCTCTGTTCGAGAGGTCCATTAGTCTTTACTGCCTTTTCTGTAGCTCTGTTGACAGTTCCCAAAGTCTTTCTGGGAGCTTTTGTTACGGCTATTGGAGCATCAAACATTTTGCCAACATGTAGTGTTGCAAACTGAGATCTTCCATTTAAAGGTTTGAAAGGCACAGACCCCAGCTTCAGCCAGTCCTTAGGAGGCACTCAGGTACCTGGTTCACCATTATCCTTATCCACAAAGATCACAGTAGCCATTCTGGATTAAGTTAGAATCAACAGTCCAATTCACCCACAACTCAGCCTCTCATAGTCCCATTTCTTAACAAAGCCACCAGATTATCCTCTATGCTGCTTTCTTACTTGGGTGAACAGGTAAAGAATTTAACTCAAATTAGTCCTAAATTACCTGTCCTCCTCACACTCAGAATCAATATTTAGTCCTCCTCACACTCTGAGAATCAATATTTAACTGAGATTTTGAGATAAGTGACAGGAAGCAATGATTCTGTCTATAAAATTTGTGAAACAATCATGATCCTCATGACACTAATATTCAATATTTCTGGCTGGTCTCTCAAAATTTAAATTGCCTTACAACAGAATGATGACATTTTTAAGTAAACAGCTTTATTGAAATATAATCTACATACTATACAATCACTCATTTAAAATGTAAAATTAGTCCTTTTTCCTTTTTGCTCAAACCCACCAACCCCCAAGCTTCCACCCACTCCTTAGCTGTCATCTGCTCTCTATCTATGAGTCTGTCTCTATTTTGCTTGTTAGTTCAGTTTGTTCATTATATTCCACATATGAATGAAATCATATGGTATTTGACTTTCTCTGACTGGCTTCTTTCACTTAGCATAATGTTCTCCAGGTGCATCCATATTGTCACAAAGGGTAAAACTTTCTTCTTTTTTTTAATGAAAAAAGCAAAAAAGGAAAAGGATTCATGGACATGGACAACAGTGTGGTGATTGCTGGGGGGAGGAGGGTATAAGGACAGAGAAATGTACAATTAAATTGCTTTTAGTAGATCCACAGAGATATGCATTCATATCCACAATCAATTATAGAACATTTTTTTACCCCAAAGAAACTTCATACCTTAACCATTATACCTCAACCCTTATTTACCCCCTCTCCTCAGTCCTAGGCAACCAATAATCTATTTTTTTTGCCTCTATTGATTTGCCTATTTGGACATTTCAAATAAATGGATCATATAATATAGTGTTCTTTGCGACTGGCTTCTTTCATGTAATATATTTTCAAGTTTCATCCATGTTGTATAAGCACTTCATTTATTCTTATTGCCAAATACTATTCCATTGTATGGATACACCAGCTTTTACTTATCTGCTTATCAGCTGATGAACATTTGGTTTATTTCCACTTTTCAGCTATTATAAATAATGCTATTATGAACATTCATGTATGAGGTTTTGTGTAGACATATTGTTACAGAAGGGGGGATGTCCAAAAACCCCTGGAGCTTGCGGCTGGGGGATGGCGAGAAGGAAGCAGCTTTCAGGATGCCTTCACATGCCTGAGGCTAGGGGCTAATGTCTTTATTATGCAAATAGATTTAATGCATCCAAGGCCCGGGAAGATGGGAGGGGACTTGGACCAGGGGATGGTATGGAAAAAGCACACAGAGCCTATGTGAGGTTCTGTGAATGGTCAGAACTGGGGACCATGCCAACTGCATCACAGGATGCAATCAGGGATTTAGAAATAAGCAGCAGACATTTTAACTGGGTCTGACCATGTGGTTTTGAGAACCACACACACCATGCTCCTTTGAAAAGAAGGGTTCTCCATGCAGTTTACAAGGAGGGCAGAGGTGCTCTCCATGTGGATTAGAAAAGGGGAACACCATGCAGCTTTGTGACACACCTTGCTGCTTGGAAAAAGGGGAATACTTTTGTGGTTTTCGAAAAAAAAGGCTGGGAATTTACGCGGTTCTGGATTAAAAACTGGCGGGCACCATAATACAGACAAGGCCTCCCCAATCAGAATTGCATGATTGGCAATTCTACCGGTAAAGCTGAACTGTGTCTAGGAAGTACGGAAATGGTTTCTCTAACTTTTCTGAAACTAGCCTGGTTTGGTAGGGGGAGGCAGAAATATGTGTTTGTGGGTGTTTTAAGGAACATAAGACCTGACAGAAATCCACAAATAATCTAAATCTATATAACTATTAAATAAACAATTCTTTTTCTTTTCACTAAACTCTGGCATTGAGAGTTATAATTCTGGCGGCGGGCAATCAGGCCCCTAACAAAACAGCCTGTGGGTTCTGTTTCAATTGGAGCAGCCCAGGGGTTCTGTACCAATTTGTTTTCATTTCTCTTGGGTATATAACTAGGAATAGAATTGCTGGTTCATATGGTATGTCTATGTTTAATTTGCTGAGGAACTTTTAGACTGTTTTCCAAAGTGGCTGCACCATTTTACATTCCCACCAGCAGTGTATGAGTGTTCTGATTTCACCACATTCTCATCCATATTTACTATTATCTATCTTCTTTTGTTGCTTGTACTTTTGGTGTCATATCTAAGAGACCATTGTCTAATCCAAGGTCACAAATATTTACACCTAAATTTTCTTCAAAGAGCTTCATAGTTTTAGCTCTTAAATTTAGGTTTTTGATCAAATGTTAGCTATTTTTTTTTTGTATTTGGTGTGAAGTACAGGTCCAGCCTCCTTTTTCATGTGGATATATAGCTGTCCCAGCACCATTTATTGAAAAAGATTATTCTTTTCTCATTTAATTGCCTTGGTACCCTCATCAAAAATCAGTTGGCCACAAGTGTACAGTTTATTTCTACACTCTCAATTTTGTTCCAATGATCTATTCCATTACCACCCTGTCTTGATGACTGAAGTGATATTGTAGTACATTTTGAAACTGATGGATGTGAGTTCTCCAATAATATTCTTTTTCAAGATTATTTTGGCTATTTGGTCCCTTGAATTTCTACATGAATTTTAGGATCAGTTTCTCAATGTCTGCAAAGAAAACAGGTGAAATTCTGATAGGGAATGAGCTGAACCTATATATCAATGAGTGATATTGCCATCTTAATAATCCATGAATATAGAATACCTTGCCATTAGTTTATTTCAACATGTTCAGATCTTAAGTGCCCCAAAGGCAAATGTTTAATAAGTAAATTTAAATTATCAATGAAAAAAATCACTGTAGATTCACTCCCTTTTAAAAGTCTATTACGGAAGTTTACAAGAACACACCAAGGACAGAAGAAAACATAACAAATCCTTATGTACCTATTGCCCAGATTCAACAACTATCAACATTTTGCCATTTTTGTTTCATTTCTCTACTATCTGCCTTTGAATTAATTCACCTTTTGATTTCTGGATAACACTTAATATAATGTCAGCCTTACAGAAAAGTTGCAAGAATAGTACCTAAGAGCTCCTGTGGGGGACAGACAGACATGGGGTGATGTGGGAAGCAAACAGGCTTGGTTTAAAAGACTCTGACCACTGTGCAGAGCCACCCCCTGCTGGGCCCTTAGCTCGCAGGTTGTCTTCCATGCCTGCTCTGAATCCCACCCTCTGGGGATTTTAAAGATAGAATAGAAATACAAAGTGGCTTTTAAGGAAAAGGGAACCTGCTCTGTTTTTCTCTATATAGCTCAAATCCTTGTCAGTAGAATGTGAAAATCGGAACGATTAAGAGGAAATGTTTTTGACCTCGTGTAAAATACCTGGATGTTTCAAAATGCTCTCCATATCCTTGATTCTGTCTCTGTTCTTCTTGTTTGCTTAGTTTGGTTTTCATATCAATTGTTGATAGATATGTATTTTTTGCCATTATATTTTCATAGTTTTGATCTTCTTTTTCTTAATAAGTCACTTTAACATTTCATATAATAATGGTTTGGTGGAGATGAACTCCTTTAGCTTTTTTCTTTTCTGGGAAGCATTTTATCTCCCTTTTGATTCTAAACGATAGCTTTGTGGGGGTAGAACAAGTAGATCACTGCTTCTCATGACTTTGAATATTTCTTGCCAATCCTTTGTAGCCTGCAAAGTTTCTATTGAGAAATCAGCTGACAGTCTTATGGGAGCTCTCCTGTAGGTAACTAACTGCTTTTCTTTTGCTGCTTTTAATATTTTCTGTTTATTTCTAACCTTTGGCATTTTAATTATATATTTATTTTTTGAAAGCTGTATCAGAGGAAAAAGTTACTTGGTTATCAAGATTACCTCATGAAGTGTATCCCCCAACTTGATTAATCAAAAAAGCAGTTTTATCTTTAAAACGTTTTTCACATATTTTTGCACCATTGTCACCTAGCCCCACAAGTTTTCCTGTGAGAAGAACTAGTAATTTTTCTTCTTTAAGCTATCTTCCCTAGAGTGCTATAATAGAAGCCAATTAGAAGTCTTAGTTACAGACATAATGGGCAAAAATGACTCAGTTTGAATAACATAAGAGAAAGAGTCTTTTAAAAAGGTAATAAAGGCAGTTAGTTTTAATAATAAGCCTTAAGCTGTCCTAGGGAAAAAAATTACAGGGGTTTGATCACTTCACCTAAATATATCCACCAGGGGAAATTTTCTCATATAATATGTATTTTCCTTCCTAAGGTTTAGTACAGCTAGGAGGAATGATTTCATAACTAAAATTACATATATATGAAGTCTGTCTGGAAAAGTCTAGCTATTGTTAGTATAATGAAAATGGTTTGCCCAATGTTGATATAAACTGGCAGCTAAGGAGAGTGGACTGGAATGCACATGCATGAACAATGATGACTTCACTGTACTAGTCAGTGGGAGTGGTAGATACTGCTGAGTGACCATGTGTATTGTCTGGCTGTCACATTCAAAATAACTGAGCAAGAAGAGCAATGAATCTGCATCTAATTTTGCATTAAGCTTGAATGTTCCACCATGAAAACTGTTTAGATGTTTCAGAAGGCTTTTGGGGACAATGAAATGGAAATCGACTGGTTCTCTACACCCAAGGAGAAGGAGTGGCAAAGTCACAGCAAAATCAAGACCATGTTAACTGTGTGTTTTGTTTTTTTTTATTGGGAAGGTATTATCCATCACGAGTATGATCCTCTAGGCCAAACAATTAATAAGGAGCACTACCTCAATGTTCTTCGTCTGTTGAGAGATGCCATACAACGAAAACAACCACAGCTATAAGCAACTGGTGACTGGCATATTTACCACAACAATGCACCATGTCTCATGCAGTTTTTTTTTTTTTTTTTTTAAACAGCAAATCATCCAGGTAACTCAGCCCCCCCTACACTCAGATTTGGTGCCCTGCAACTTCTAGATTTTCCCAAAACTAAATTCACCTTTGAAAGGGAAGAGATTTCAGATTGTTAATGAGATTCAGGAAAATACAAAGGGGCAGCTGATGGTGATTCCAACAAAGGATTTTGTAGTGTTTTAAACTGTGGAAAAGATGCTGGGAGAACTGTGTAAGGTCCCAAGGTGGCACTTTGAAGGACCTGAGGCATCATCGCCCTACGTACAATGTTTCATGCATCTTATATCTTCTTCAATAAATGTCTTTATTTTTCATATTATATGGCTGGATACCTCTGGACAGACTACATATGTTTAAATAAACATCTTTTCAAATAATTTTCATTTCAAAGTCGGAGATACAACCTGCTGGACAAAGGTACTTTCCTTTTCATAAAATCAAGTTTTAAATGCTATAATACTTTTAAAGTCATGAAAGAAAAACTAAGACAGTAGTAAAATTCAAAATTGTAACTACAACAAAACCTGAAACTGCTTTATTTACAAAACTCTAGAAATAAAAATACTCTTAGCGGTAACACCAAATATTATGGGAATTTTGGGGAAAAAAATACAAAAAGGAGGATAAATATCATGGTAATCTCTATACTATTAACACACTGTGGATGTGTTTTATAACCTGTTTTTGTCTTTATGTTTGATGAACATTCTTCCATGACTACATATAATTCTAATTTTGATTCATTCTATTCTATTATTCAGTTGTCCTAATACTGGACATGATGATTGTTTCCAGTCTTTTCCTGTAATAATACTTTAGTCGCCACTATGTTTTTTGTTTGTTTATTTTTTGTTACTTACCAATTCTGTTTCTTGCTATTTAAAATATCCATGAACAAAATTTAAAATTTTGTCTTAAAGAGGCAAGAAGAGCCTTGACCAAAACCATATACAAAAATCAGCTTCAAACTGATTTTTTAAAAATCACAAGAAAGTCTTTGTGAACTAGACTAAGTGAAGAGTTCTTACACTTAACTCAAAAGCATGATCCATAAAAAGAAAAATCCATCCTCCCCCCCTTACTTATTTTACCCACTTGAAGTGCCTGTCTACCATGAGTTTCAGCAAATTTCTCCCCTATGTGTCTTGACATCATAGTATTTATGTGTGTGTATGTGTGTGTATCTTGATGTGCAGCATTCACCAGACTGTCTTATGCAGTTTATTAAATATTACCAGATAAAAGTAAATAATATAATACATCACATAAATAAAATGAAGGATAAAAATCATATAATCATATCAAGAGATGCAGAAAAATAATTTGACAAAATCTAGCACACATTCATGACAAAAACTCAGCAAAGTAGTAACAGAGGAAACATACATCAACATAATAAAGGTCATATTAAGAAAAGTAAATAATAGAGCTACTATTTTTAGATCTACTGTTTATATTTATTAGATTTGTACACTACTGTTCTTGAGCATGGCCTTAGGATCTAGTCAATAGTTCTACGACCTATCCTTTCAACAAACCAGTAAAATTTTAAACAAAACAGAGAGTTGTTTTCAGTTTGTGAAGAATAAAAATAAAACTATAATTTTGTATAACTAAACTAATATGAGTATATCTTATTCAATCCCAAAGACAATATAATTAAATAAATTACATTTTAACATCAAATGTAAAACTACTTAATCTCAGAATAAAAGACAGTCTTTCAAAATTGATTAAAAAGAAAAAATTGAACAAATGTAACTTTATGAAGCACTCACTAAAATTTCTATATTTATCTCATTTAACAGAAAACTGATGAAAACATCACTATGGCTTGGCACTAGTCCAAGGACTGATATTAGAAAATGATTTGATACAGTTTAGTTGCCCTTCTTTATAGATAAATAAACTATAGTTCAGGGAAACGGAATGATGTGGCTAGAGTTAAAGAGTGGGTAATTAAAAGAAACAAATGCAGCCCTGGCCAGGTGATCCAGATGGTTGGAGCATCATCCCATACACCACCCAAAGGTTTCAGGTTCAATCACTGGTTGGGGCACAGGGTGCATATGGGAGACAACCTGTCAATCTCACATGAATCTCTCTCTCTCACTCTCTCTCACTCTCTCTCTCTCTCTCCCTCTCTCTCTCTCTCCCTCTCTCTTTCTCTCTCTCTCTCTCTCTCTCCATATCCCCTTCCTCTCTAAAATCAATATACATATCCTCAGATGAAGATTAAAAATACATACATACATACATAAAAATAAAAGAAACAAATTAAAATCCATGCTTTTTTTAAGTCCATAGATTTTTTTCCATTATATTATGTTCTCTCAGTTTAGTTCCTTACTGTGTCTCTATTTTGAATACTATATGTTATATGGGTGTGATCAGGGAAGTGTGAGAAACAATGCCAGTGGGCAAGATCAACTAAATTCACAATTTAGACATTTTACAAGTTGTTTTGTATAAAGCTTAGAAAATAGTCACAGCCCTTAATATTTTTGCAATCTAACTGAATATCTAAATGGTAATTCAAACTGAAATTGTATAATTTCACACGGTGCTGTTTTTCTGACTCTTTCATTTAATTCATTAATTCCTAATGTCTAGAATTAAATTGAATAAGTTTCTAATAAAAATGTATGCTGGTTTACACCTTTACTGATTTTGACCCATCAGCTTCTACCTAAGGGGTATTTGGCAATGTCTAAAGATATTTTTGATCAACATACTTGGGGATGATACTACTGGTATCTAATGGAGTCTACATTGTTAGGCTTCATCTGTCCATGATATAAATTATTAATCAATTCAATCAGGTAAGTTAAAAACCTGATGTCAATTGCTTAATGTCAGTGTTTATATCCTTTGGGGAAAAAAAGTGAAACAGTTAATGAAACTGATTTTTTGTGTATTGTTGGACTCAGTTATTATTCTTCTTCTTCTACACATTACTTAGTGGTATCTGTATTTTACATATTTAGAACACTTAAATTTTTGATATCCAACTTCCAGAAATAAAGAAGCTAGAAAATGAAAATAAATATTCCTTGGGTATTGAAATATATAGGAAAAAGAAAAAGAAGTAGGACTCAGGCATAATAAAAAGTAAGGGTTATGCTACCCTACACAAGAGAGGTAGAAAGAGGCTTGCATACTGAGGCTGCATTTGAAAGAGGACTAAGGAAGTCAAGAATGAACTGCAGGACTGATCCAGAAACAAAGTTCAGAAGAGTAACAGAGCCTATGAGCAGATCTCAGAGGTAGGCCAAAGACAATGCAAATTTTTAAGTTTCATTTTCAATACAGTAAACTGCATTTGTTGGTATACCTTTGAATATTTATCACAAAGTACCCACCCCCATTATGCTAATACTCAAATTCATTTTCTGTATTACTAGCTATATCCCACATACATAAATACACAACCACTGATTATAGATTGGCTATGGTTATACTACATATACTAATCAGGTGAGGGTTTGAATTCTAGCTCTGCTACAAGAAATAATCTGATTTTGAGTAAATCATATAACCTTCCGCACAGGATCAATGAGTACTAAATAAGAAAATACAGACATATTAAACATTTAATACGGTATCTAGTATGTAGAAAGACAATAAATGTTAGCTAACTTAACATTACATTGATAGAAATAGTAATACTAATTCACTCTACCTTCTGGTCTAGCTAATGCATAACTTTTAAAATTCACGACAGAATGTCAGTGCTTTCAGTAATCTTGAATGTTTCTTTTCCTACTGAAATCCTTCAGATATGCTAACATTCATTAGCGTCCAGATTTATGCTGAAAAGGCTGTAATTTCCTAATTTTGATGTGAACTTTGATTATAAATGAATTACTTATTGCTTTTCTCTTGAATATACTCTTACCTTTTTTTGGAAACAAAATCACTTTGCAAATCACATCTAGTTTCCTGTTTTTAAGATGTTTAGTAGAGCTTGCCCCACCTGCTTGTTGTATTCTTCCTCTCCACAAGCCTCTACTTTTTATTTTTGCACAATATATCACTTTGCATCACTTAAGGCATACAATCCCTAAGCCTTTCTTTCTGAACTATTTCTCTTCACACTTATAGCATATCCTAATTATCTGCATGTTTTCTTAGTTATTTCACCTCTAAATCATTTATAAAATACTTAAAGCTTATTTTCCTAGTACCCATAGAATCCAAATGGTATTTCACCCCAATTTTGGATCTTAAAATCGCTATTGTGTGATTACCATTCCTGGGTTTGTTTTAAATCCATGTAACAGTACTTCTTCATTACAGGAATTATGATTCATTTTTCAATAAAGTTTTATGATGTACTATTTTATTCTTCACCAATGATGCTGTATTTATTGAACCAGCTGCAGGGCTATTGATACCTCCTGATACCAAAGCTTTTTCACAGTTTCTCATTACTCCAGAGGTTAGTAGTGAACAAATGGAGGATATAAAAATTCAACTGTCACCACACTAGGAAAACTGTTCTACAGGGAACAGAGGCACCTGAATATTAATAAAAACTTTTCCTCACTATAAAGGCACTCTATGTGGTAAAAAAGCAGGGGAATACACCACCTTGGAACCTCAGACTCTGAAGTGCATGACACCAATATTCAAAAGCATCTGAATGTAGTTAATTTACAATGTCCATGGATTTTTAGAGTTTTGAGCTTTTGTGTGAAACCAAGAAAATCCATTTATCTATATGGTGTTCACTCTTCACATATAGCACTGGATTCTGCAGTTCACAGAAGAAACACAAATTTCTGGCTTCACTGACATAAAAAGCAGCATAAGATTAATGAGATAAGCACACTATTTGTATGCTTATTTCTGTTAGCCATAGCCAGTGTTAAATTCCAAGTATCAATTTAAAATGGATTTGATTACTGTCCCTAAAGTTGAATTACTAAATAAGTACTAAATGAAAATAAAAAAGTGAAACTCCTGCAGTATCTATTGTGCAGTTAAATTAGTCAAAATATATATACATGAGCTAAAAATGGTGAATAAAATATGAAAATATTTTTGTCATTTCTCTTTATAAAAGCAAAAATGACAATGACAATGAAAAAAATGACTGTATTGTGCTAAGTTTTTCACTAGTCTCACTATGCAAATATTAAAACTTGAGGATAAAATTGAAAAAAAAGCCTTTGGCAAATTATGACATGATAAACAAATTCTAACAAAAGAAATAGTTGTATATGATTGAAAGAAAACACTAGATGACAATTGTAGATATCAAGGGTCAAGCTCAGTTTCTCTCACTAAATGAGGTATAAAACATTTCTTAATCATAATAGAAAATATTTAAATACAGCACGAGATCAAAGCTTTTAGTAATAGAACCGTTTACTGAATACATACCTGCTAGGCAGTGTTTTTAGTGTTTTACGTATATTTTTAATCCTTATTAAATTTATGAATTAATGAAGTAATATTATCATTATTCTATTTTAACAGTTGAAAAAGCTGAGGTACAAAGAGGTTATATGAATTGCCCAAGGTGAAATAACTAATGTAAAAGCCAAAATTTCAACCCAGAAGGCCTGGCATTAAAGGGTAGATTCTTAACCACTGTACACAGCTGCCTTATTATAGTTATTCTAGAACTATTTGTATTGTTTGGACAAATCACTTAACCATCACTATTTCTTTATTTGTGAAATAACAGAACTTATTTGCATTAGATTCTCTCTAAAATCACTACCAACTTCACACCTGGCTACTACATGTTGTTACAAGTGCAATATTCTTAAGCTTCTTGCATTTTTAGCTAACAGTATTTTCCAATAACTTGTAATCAAGTTAAATATATCCCATACACCCAGAAACTCTATTCTTTTCTGATAACATTTCCTTGCAGTAGGGCAATTAATTTAGACACCATGGTGTAGTGGAGTACAAATAAAGCTTATTATCTGGTTAAAGTTCTCTTATTAACATACCGTACAGCCTTAGCTACATCACTTCACATCTCTTGAACTCAAATTCTTCCTCTTTAAATTTGAAGGGACCTGTTAATGCATTCCATTATTCTTAGTAATATAAAGTTGTTTTTGATTAAAAAATGTTACATGTTTGTAAAAAAGCAGAATTGGTCAACTTTAATTTTTCCTAAAGATTGACTACTTATGCCTGTCTTTTTGCCACTTCACAGTATTATATCCTCAACAAGAATACCCATGGGCAGGTAAAAATGGGAGTGGGAAAGAAGTAGGTCTGTTTATTAGTTATTAGCAACTCACCACAAAAATGGTGTGAAAAGAGGCAGAACCTGCATTAACTTTAGAGTATATACTGCTTTTGCTTCTCCTTTTCTCCATTACTGCAGAACAAGTTGTTTCTATAATTCAATTCTCTTAATTTTTCAATCCTGGCCCTTTGTATTTTATATGACTTAAGACAGACATGTATTTTGTGTTTAATACCATGTGGTCTATAAGAAACTGAGAAAGATATTTGAAGTGTAATTATTGCATGAGTCTAAACATATCTTAGGAAAGAAGTTATCTATCGATTATGGATGTCACCTCAAGTTCTTTCATTTTTCCCTTTCTCTAAAAATGACCCTTATTCACCCAGTCAGTATATATAGTAATATTGAAAAATTATCAATCTATAAGCAAATTCATTTAATTGACATATATGAAGGTACTTCCATGTAGTATAATGGTGAGCATCAAATTATTGAGTCTAAAAGTACCTGAAAAATACTGGACACTATATCAAAATAAAAACATAAATAATTTTAAATATAAGTGGACTCAAATAACATAATATTGACTTATAAAAGCAATTATGTGTAGGACAGTTTGGGGTATGAAATAAACCAGCTTCACGAAACTACATATAGAAACTAGCTAGTAAACCACATTTTAATTCATTTACTCGTATTCCCACCTGAGTTAACTAAAGGCACTTTTATTGTATGAAACGTATTAATGAATACTTCATTTTTATATAACACATTTTGGAACAAAAATATCAAACTATATAAAGGATACTTACATGTCCAAGACATTAAACTATTAACACTATAATCATTTACTCCTATATCTATTTCTTCGTCTTATTAATTTTAATCATCTTTAAAATTAGCACTTCCTTATTTATTCATGAACATATGCAGGAAACAGTTCCAACATGATTAAAAAATACCAAAAATCTCTCAAAATACTTAAAATATTATTTTCCTGCATATGGTCAACAGCAGCTAATTTCAAGCAAACATGTATACAACATAATAAGAATTTTAAAGCTCCCTCCAAAGGATAAATATTGCATACAGAATCTGTACTGTTTTATTGTAATAACAGATGGATTATCATGATATTAAAGAAGCTTAATATTCAGAGCCCCTCATTGTATGGTCCCCTTCCATCACCCAGTGTGTATTTTCAAAATAATTATAGACTTTTTTCTAAAGAGGATTCCCCAAATTATACAAGGTTGAGGTGACACAATATTTAGATCCATTCCTCCAGAGCAGGCACATATGTTTTTTTGATGATTATATACATTTAGTCAATTTTTAAACTATTCTTTATTTTTTAAACAAAATGCATCTTTATACAAGGTACATACTTTAATATACCTTTATACAAAGTGTACTACATGACAATTTAATATACACCTACATACTGAAGTGATTACTACAGTCAAGATAATTAACATACCTCCTCACACAGTTACCATTTTTATGGTGAAAACACTTGTAATCTCCTCTCTGACCAATATCTCTCCATTTCTCCCACTTTCACCTCTGGTCACCATTGTTCTACTCTCTGCTTCTATGTATTCAACTATTTTAGGTCCCACATGTAAGTTAGATTTCATAGGATTTTTAAAAACATTTTATGTTTCTAGCTTATTTAACGTAACACAATGTCCTCCGGGGGTTCATCCATGTTGTTATTAATGGCAGGATTTCCTACTTTAAGTTTGAATGATATTCTATATGTATATCGCCATCCCTTCATCCATAGACAGACACTTAGGTTGCATCCATAACTTGGCTATTGTGAATAATGCTATAATGTACATGGAACGCAGATATCTCTTCAAGGTACTGATTTCATTTACTTTGGGTATTTACCCAAAATAGACTGTTGGGTCATATGAAAGGAAGAGCAATCAAACAAGGAAAAAAAAAAAAGAAGGTATCCAAATCAGAAAGAAGTAAAATTACCATTGTTTACAGGTGACAAGATCGTATATGTAGAAAACCTTAAAGACTATACAAAAAATAATGTCTGAACTGATAAATTTAGTAAAGTTGTAGGATAAAAAAATCAATACACAAAAATCAGTTGCATTTCTTTACATTAATAATAACCTATCTGGAAAGAGAATTTTTAAAAATCTCACTTACAATAGCATCAAAAAGAATAAGTTTAACCAAGGAAGTAGAAGATCTGTACACTGAAAGCTATAAAATATCAATGAAAGAAGTTGAAGACACAAATAAATGAAAACTATCCCATGATCATGGGTTAGAAAAATTAATATTGCTAAAATGTCCCTATATCCAAAATGATATACAGACTCAACATAATTCCAATGGCATTTTCCAAAGAAATGGAATAAACAATCCTAAAATTCATATGGAACAACAAAAGACCCCAAACAACAAAAGCAATCTTGAGAAAGAAGAACAGAGTTGGAAGCATCACAATTCCTGATTTCAAATTATGTTACAAAGCTATAGTAATCAAAACAGTATGGTAGTGACATAAAAACAGATAAATAGACAATGAAACAGAATGGAAAACCAAGAAACAAACCCAATCATATATGGTCAACTAAGAATACACAATGCAGAAAGCATAGTCTCTTCAATAAATGGTGCATGGAAAATTAAATATCCATGTGCAAAAGAATGGAATCGGACTCTTACCTTTACATCATACATAAAAATCAACTCCAATGCATTAAAGACTTAAATGTAAGACCTAAAATCATAAAACTCCTAGAGGAAAACACAGGAAAAAAACTCTTTGACATACAGGTCCTGGCAATGATTTTTTTGGATTTGACACCAAAAGCAAAAGTAAACAAGTGGAACTGAGGCAGGATAGTAAGAACGTAGGAAAATTCCTTGGCAAGTAGAATAGGGAAACTGAGATAGATATCTGAACAAACTGGCTGAGCAATTTACAGCCAGATACAGAAGGTCACCAGGGAGGAAAGTTCCAGGTGCCCAGCAATGAGCAAAACTGGTTTCAGACCTCGCTCCCAGGGTGGCCTTTCCTTCCCTGGCATGTCTGCTGGTTATGCAGTTCAGATCCTACCATGATATCTCCTCCCTAGAGATAACATCTAGGCATCAGCTGTATTTCAGCTCCAGGTCCGAAAAGCAGCAAAACCAGGAGGGCATGCCAGCACCAGCTGGGATGACTACTGACCCCCTGCTCTGGCACCAACCAATCATTGAGGACCATAACACTGAAAGGATATACCTGGAAAAGCTGATAAAAATTCTATTTGAAATCCTCCCCTAAAATCCCCACCTTGGAAAGCACATAAAAGCCCTCAAAAAAAGAAGCCAGCACATACCCTTCTTGGGGCGCACCCACTTGAATCTTCTTTTGGAGTGAACTGTCTTTTTCCTAAGCTCTAAGGGTCCCCATGAGACTTACAACCAGGTGAGGAAAGAGCAGTGGCTCCCTTTTCTCTGACTTTTCAGTGAGCTGACAGCAGCACAACCTTGGCTCTCTCCTTTCGTTTCTTCTATCCTAGATCCTTCCTTTTTTCACTGTCCCAGATTAATTAACAAACCCTCAAAATCACCTGGATTCATTTTGTGAAATCTTCCCTGCACAAAGTCAAGAAACCACATAACTACCTGCTGGCCTGATGCAGACCCACTCCAGGCTCAGTCTCCTTCTGGTAATAGGATTACATCCAAATAAAAAGCTTCTGCACAGCAAAGGAGACAATCAACAAAATGAAAAGGCAACCTACAGATTAGGAGAAAGCACAGCCATACCTCAGTACTTACCAGCTTCAGAACTTGTCAAACCCTGTACTCATCACATTTTGATGAGAAAAAATGTTTCAGTACTTGGAGCATGCTTGAGACTTGTCATACTTACTAGAATGTGTATGACTCTAACACTGTCCCACAAGAGAAAATTCTTCATTACTCATCAGTTGTGGCACTCAAGTTCCGGAACAAATTAATGATGAGTACCAAGGTACCCACTCACTGTATTTGCAAACCATATATCTGATAAAAGGTGAATACTCCAAATACATAAGGAACTCATATAAATCAAGAGCAAAAAAAGTAACTCCATTAAAAATGGGCTAAGGACCTGGACATATATTTATTTCCAAAGAAGACACACGAATGGCTAAAAGTTTTATGAGAATGTGCTCAACATTACAAATCATCTGGGAAATGCATATGAAAACCACAATGACATATCATCTCACACTTGTCAGGATGGCTATTATCAAAAGAGAAAAAGATAACTTGGTGAGGATGTGGAGAAAAGAGAAGCCTTAAACACTGTTGGTGGGAATGTAAATTAGTACAAACATTATGGAAAACAGCATGGAGGTTCCTCAAAAAAAAAAAAAAAAGTAACTTATTCTTCAAAGTTGATCTCAAGACACATTTCTGAAAGCCAACCCTGTAACTCCAGAGTCTCCAGAGAGCTTCTCTCAGAACTTTCATAGCATTCTGATAGTATTTTACAGCCCACATAGTCTTCTGTTCTACCCTATGTCTACATTGCACGGGTTTTGGAATTAAACAAGACTTTGATATCTTTGCCACTTCTAGTTATCTGATCTTGGGGAATAATTACTTAAATTATTTGTATTCAAGTGATTCACACTAAAAATGGGGAAAATGATGCTTAATATTTCAGGAGAAAGGAATTTACCAGGAAACTAAGTTTCAAGGGTCCTTCACATGTACATGTTTCTAATACTTGATTTTGTACCTCATATTTTGTATTGTTTTTGCCAAATAGGACACCCTAAATTATGTAAAATTCAGATATCACAAAATTTGGGTTTATCCTTTACCTATAATAAGAAAAATACATATATGGTGGCCCAAAATATTCAGAAACAAAGACAGCTAGTTAAACAAAAATCCTTAGCTTGGAAACTTGGATGATTCACAGAACTGACAGTACCAACTTTGAGTCTGATTTCAATGAAAATTATACTAATGTTAGGAAATTATACTAATGTTAGAAAATTATTCTTTCAGTGGTCAACTAGAAGGTGACACTTAGTGAAAACAGAGTGTTTTATCTTAGTCTAAATTCAGAAAGATTTATGCTGACACAATAACTGAATCTCTGTTTCTTCTGGTATGCATCCTTAAAAAGAACTGTTTCTCAAGTGAAGGTAAGAATGATGAGATGCTATTACATGGGTTTTGCAGGAAGTAATATATATTTAATTTTTCTTACATTTTTGTTTGTAATCATAAATACATTAAAGTTATCCAAATTTTTTTTAATTGAATGATTTTAAGGTATAATTTATGTACCATATTTTATACATATCTGTCCCTTCATTATGTACAATAACTATATATAATTTTTTTTAATTTTTAAAAATTTTATTAATTTTTAGAGAAAGAGGGAGGGAGGGAAAAAGAGAGGAAGAGAACCATTGATGTGAGAAACACTGATCAGCTGCCTCTCATATGTGCCCTGACCAGGGGACTGAACCAGCAACCCAGGCATATGCCCTGATTGGGAATTGAACCAATAACCTTTCCCTTTGTGGGACAACGCCCAACCAACTAAGTCACACCAGCCAGGACTGCAAAAACTTTTCTAATGCAAAACATATTGATAATAACATCATAGATATCAGTATGTACAGAAACAGTGAAAACATTTCAAGAGCAAACATTTCTTTGAAATACAAATACCACAACTGGATTTTATGAAGAAAAATGAGGTAGAAAGAAGTACATTTTTCTCTACACTAGAAATACAAAAATTGGAATTTCAAAACACACATAACATTTGTTATTGACAAATTATTTTATTTTGTTCCAGTTTTCACCAGTAAGTATAGTTGCAAACACCAGAGTAGCTATTGTATCATATAAGTGTTTTCTTTTAACACAATCTCTATTTGTATTCAGAGCATTGTTATAAAATTGATCAGCACATTGAAATTTATTTTCCTAAATAAAAAGAAAACATTTCCCTTCGTCACTTCAAATTCCCTTCATACTTAAAGACTTAAAAAGTGTCTTGGCAGCAAAATAAATATTGGAAATTAATGCTATTTTGTAAAAGGTCAGCTAATATAAATCACTTTTTATTTCAAGGTTATGAAATGGCAAAAGCAGTTCTCTGTAAGTAACTATATAAAATTTGAGAATTAAAACTTCCCTCCAAGAATAGCAAAATAAAATATTAATAGCAAAATAAAATAAACTCTTCTCAGATAATTAAAGGCTAATGGATATACTATGTTCAACAACTATCGTTGAATGCATAAGTGAAAGAAGATTCAAAGATGAGTTGAGACACTAGAGTTCATGCTTTCAAGTAGCTTGTGTTACAATCTAACTGACACATAGACACACACACACAAATCTTTAAAGGGCTTACTCTTATATACTCTTTCAGACAGTGATCCATTTCTTTGCTCCCCTTCATGACCAAACTTCTCTAAACATCTGCCAAAATATGCTATCTCCATTTCTTCACCTCCTATGCACTCTTTTTAAAAAAAAAAAAATCCTTTCCCAAGGTTATGTTTATTGATTTGAGACAGAGAGGAAGGGAGAGAAAGAGAAATATCAATGTGAGAGAAAAACATCAATTGGTTGCCTCCTGTATCGCCGTGCCCAGGGATCAAACCCACAACATAGATATGTGTCTTGACCAGGAATCAAACCTGTAGCCTTTTTGGTGTTTGGACATCGCTTCAATCAACTGAGCCACCTGGCCAGGGCCACCTCCTATGCACTCTTAAATCCAGTCAAATCTAGTTTTGCCTCTACCACTTCAACAAAAGTCCTTTTGTCATGTCACCAATAAATGCCACGGTAACAAATCCAGTGGATACTTCACAGTTCTCCCCTGACTTTATCGCTCAATGACATTTAACATAGTTGACCATTTGCTACTTCTTAATACATGCGCTTAGTTTTATTCTTCTCACTAGCTACTCTTGCTTATTTCCCATATCTTTGCATAATCAAAAGTTAGTGTTTCTGAGGAGTCTATACCAGTGCTGTCCAACAGGACTTTCTGCAATGATGGAAATGATTTTATATGTGCTGCTTAGCATAGGTTACAAGCCACATGTACTGCTGAGCACATGAAATATGGCTAGTGTGATTGAAGAACTAAATATTAAATTTTATGTAATTTTAATTAATTTAAACTTATATAGCCACTTGACCCTAATGGCTACTGTATTGGGCAGCACAGCTTAGAGAGAGCCCTCTTTTCTTTCTTCTCCCTAAAAGTGATCAATCATCTTTTTTTTTTTTTCAGATTTAATGTGTTTTATTGATTAAAATATTACATTTGTGTCAATTTCCCTTCCCTCTGCTCCCCTCCACCCGGTGGCCCCCCTCCCTCCAGTTGTCCCCCCCTTTTAGATTATGTCCATTAGTTGTGCATACAGTTCCTCCCAACCTCTCTCCGTCTATTCCATTCCCTCCTACCATGATCCCCAATTCCTATATCATCTCCCTCCCTCTCCCCACTCCCCCTCCCTGTTGACCTCCCCCCAATATGCTTCCCGTACCCACAGTTCCTTTTCCACTCTCGTTGCCTGTTTAGTTTGCCTTTGTTTCATCTCCCTAGCTTCTGTTTTTTAAACCAGTCCCTTTAACATCTCATATAACAGTGGTTTGGATCTAATGAACTCTTTCAGTTTTATTTTGTCCTGGAAACACTTTCTCTGTCCTTCTATTCTGAATGACAATTTCGCTGGATAGAGTATTCGTGGTTGTAGGTTTTGGATTTTCATTACTTTGAATATTTCTTGCCAGTCCCTTCTTGCCTGTAGGGTCTCTCTTGAGAAGTCAGCTGATAGTCTAATTGGGACCCCTTTGTACATAATTCTTTTCTTCTCTCTTGCTGCTTTTAAGATTCTCTCTTTATCTTTAATTTTTGACATTTTGATTATAATGTGTCTTGGAGTGGTTCTCCCTGGGTCCAGTCTCTTAGGAACTCTCCTTGCTTCCTGGACCTGCAAGTCTATTCCCTTCCCCAAGTCTGGGAAGTTCTCCTTTATTATATTTTCACTCAATTTTTCAAGTTCTAGTTCATCTTCCTCGCTCTCTGGCAAACCAATGATTCTTATGTTGGGCCTTTTATAGCTGTCCCAGAGGTTTCTGATCCTCTCATTGTTGTTTCCCATTTCCTCTCTCTGCATTGGTTGACTGCTTGTTCCTTCTCCATATTCCAGTTTGTTGAAATGAACTCTGGATTTTTTTTCCTCACCATCTGTCTCGTATGTGGTTTTGTTCCTTTCGTTATGAATGTTTTTCGCTTCTTTCTTATCTTTTTCCTGCTCTTTTGTGAATTCTGTAAGCCACCTGATAACAATGGCCCAGAACTGAGCCTCTGACAGGTTTCTTATCTGTTCATCTGTCAGGTTCTCTATCTGTTGCCTGGTGAGCTGTGCTACCGGGATTTCTATAGTTGTCTGCCTCATTTTGACAGATGCGTTTTGTTTTCTTGGGCCGGCTGTATGGGGCAGTGCCTGTGTACGCGTCACAATTCAGCGACCCGCGCCTGTCTGCGACCTATTTCGCAGCCCTGTGGTGCTTTCTTTGGGGGCGGGGGTCCAAGATGGATTCACACAGTTATTCAGCTAGGAGACCGGGATCCATCCTCCTGCCCCCCTGGGCCTCACTGTTCAAAGCGATGCGGCGGCCGCTCTCCCCAGCGCTGGAGTCGCGCACCGCCAGGGGCTTGACCGCAGCCGGGATTCCTCGCAGGGGTCGCGCACCGCCAGGGGCTTGACCGCAGCCGGGATTCCTCGCCGCCCCGCCGCTCCAGGTGCGACTGCAAACAGCGCTGCCCTCTTTAACTCTTACCTGCCCAAATGGCACCGCTGGTTTATAACTTCATATGTTGGGCTTCCGTGTAGTTTTATTTTCTGGAATTTCTAGTTATCCTTTGTTTTGAAGTAGTTGTATTCCTCTCTAGTTGTAGAGGGAGACCTAGCGTGTCCGTCTAAGCCTCCATCTTGGCCGGAAGTCCAGTCGATCAATCATCTTGCTGTTGATAATTTTCCAAATTTATACCTCAAGATTTCTAAAGTGTATTTAATACCTCCAATTGGACGTCTCACAGATATCTCAAATTTCAAATATCTGAAACAGACCCTTAGTAATAATACAAGACAATAAAAATTCATTTTAAAGGCAAAGTAACTTCTGCTACCAAAATAAGTTATAATACCTTATATTGTTAGTATAATAACATTAGTCAATACAAAAATTTGCAAAACTACTTTTTAATTTAACAAAAACAACTCTGCGTAAAATCCTTTTTCTCATTTGTTTTCTTACATCATCACACTTAGCTTTCTTAGGAGTCATTTTTCACTCCAAAACAATGTTTTTGACATTTCACAAGAGTTCTGGGTGTTCAAAGAAAAATAATGTAAAAGTGTTGATGAAAATGTTGGGCAACAAGTTTTTCAAACTCATAGGGAAATTATACAAATTCAGCAGTGCTGTTTAAATTTAATTGTCAGCACAATTATAATTTAGGTATTTTTGACATGGCCTATACATGATGCTAAAATTGTCAAGTCTTTGAATTTCCAATGTCTAGTATATACTTCCCTCATAAAGATTTCAGAAATAATTTAAGAAACCATTGTTTAAGACAATTTAAATGGTATTACATTTCATTCCATTTTGCCTTTCTGTTAAATTTTTAAGAAGCAATTAAGAACATTAAAGAAATGATAAAGAACACTGTTATAGGAAAAATAACTATTCCATCATTACTGTGTTTTGTAAAATTATATTTTGTATTAGATTTTCTTAAAGGATAGCACATCTGCATTTTAAAGTGCAATGAAAACAAATACATATACACATGTATTATTTATGGAAAATAAACAGCATCATGCATGTATCCAGAGAAATAGATTTATGATTTTCATTAAAATATTAATACATGATAATGAAACTATGTGGTCTTTGAATGTCAGAAAGTTAAAATCATTAAAAGTATTAATACTACAAGCAAAAAAAAAAATTGGGGAAAATTCTTCAAATATTATGAAATCAGCTAATAAAATGTTCAATGTATGTTGATTCACATGAAGTTTTTAGAAACACTTGTGAATCTCTTAAAAATATTTATATAGGTGAAGAGATAATTTTACAACAGATGTGCAGAATAAAAATTCTAATAGTGGTAGCTAGATTGTATTTGAAACTTATTACTACTTCAAACTCAAATTTTATTACTGTCAATTTATCATTATAATTTGAATAAGTAAAGCTTTTAGCAAAACAAGTAGTGTAAACAGCAAACTCCAGAACCACTACTTTTTAGTTGTTAGGCTTTTCTTTTTAAAGAAAATCACTAAAAATAACAACAAAAATTTTCCAGGAAAATTAATATTGGATATACTGAATTGCAACAGAAGAAAATATATAATAATAGCTCAAACACCCAGACTTAGCACAGCTTGAAAAGTTATGCAAAACTCTATTTGTTAAAATGGAAGATTTATCTAAGATTAAACACAAATATCTTAAAAAAATAACCCCAAAATTAAGTGTAAAACAGACCATGTCGATTTAGTCTAGCATTAAATAGATATCCTAGTAAACACTCAAGTTAGCAGGTTCAAGTCAAAAGAAAATCTTGGAAACATATGTGCAGTATGACAGCTTTAGAAATAGCTTGGTGAAAATTTTAGTTTTTCTTTAGGCTCCAGTGTCATTATGTTCCTGCTAATTTGAGTTGCAAAATTTCATTTATTTTATATACTGTAGATTATGCTGCCAAGGATAGAAAAATTAATCCAGTGTATTTCCATAGTAAACATAGACCATCATATAGTTAATTCTCTTTCCAGTCAAGAAAAGGGGGATAAATTTATCAAGTACAGAGCTTATTAGATCAATCAAATGTATTTCCTCTGTGTTAACTGTCCCAAATAACCACACTCAAGCCAAATTTATTATATCAAAATTAAGTTTTAAGCGTTTTTAGACACCACAAAAAAAGCATTCGAATTTACTCTTTCTAATGAGCGTGTTCAACAATTTGACATTGATCTGAAAGACACACTAAAAGATAAAGGAAGGAATACTTGATCAAGGGGAAATAGGAGCAACAGAAAAATAGCTTGAAAAGGACCACCAAATTTTCATCTTTATCCTCAAACTCCCTCCCTATGAGACACAAATTGATATTTTTAACAGCTTTCTGGACACTTTCATGTAGATATTCCATAGGTATGTGAAGCCTAACTTGTTCCCAAAACACGTTAGTAAAATAGGTTGTTATCAACACTACTCCTTCACATTCCCTCCAACCAACAATTACTACTTTATTTACTGGTATCAAAGCATACCCAAACTAGCAAACACAGCTGTCTTCAACAACTCTTTTTTGGTATCTCACACTTTCAGCTTAATCACAAAGTCAACCAATTTTTACTTCAGAAATGTTCAATTCCACTCTCAATTTTTATCTACTTTGTCTCAACAGTCCTAGTATCTATAATTGCCTTGTAAGTGGTTAAACTCCTGAGCTCAATATCCCAGTTCATTCCTCAGATGGATACCAGAATACCATTTATTAAAACCAAATATGTAATATTTCTTCCTTACCTAAGAACTTCTTTGATCATGCTAGCTAGAGCAGTGGTTCACCATGTTTGGTCTCTGAATTACAAATACTGGCATCACCTGGAAATTTGCTAGAAAATTCAAATTCTTTGCCTCTACCCCTGATCTAATGAATCAGAAACTCTGGGAGTGGAACTCAGGGATCTGTGTTTAATGAGTCCTGTAGGTGACAAGTTTGGAGAATCAATGATTTAAATTGGTTCTGAATAATGATTTACTAAATTTTTTAAATACAGAGTTCATTAAATGGTTCAGCAAACATTACCATTTAACTTCCTTCATAATTATTTTTAAAATATTTTAAAATTTTAATACAGATAGCATATACTATATAGTGCTGTATTATGTGATTTGGAGTAACATCCAGACAAAACTTTGCCTGCTACCTCAGAACAAAAAATGGCACAGTGTATAAAAAGGTTATGGCTCTGCTCCTGTTTCATGTTTATTTCTGTAACTCAAGTCAGAAAGTATATGCTTGAGTAAAATGTTATAAACACATTATTATAGGTGTATCTTGTTTTATTGTGCTTGACTTTATTGTGCTTTGTAGATGTTATCTATTTTTTACAAATTGAAGGCAAAATCCTTCACCAGCAAAATGGTTACTACTCACATTACTGCAATAATAACTTTACTGTAGCAGTCAAGAACCAAACCTGCAATTACCTTTGAGCTGTATGCCTATACCTGCATGCAGAATTCAATTAGCTGCAGACAAGACTCAGGTGCACGTGTTTGGCCCTTCAGCTCAAATTAAATAGAAGGGCTTACTATGAGTTTTGTGTACTTCTTCAATTATAATTGTGATGAAGTTATTCTAAGTTTGAGATAGAGTTTTACTTTTACCAGTATAGGCAATGAAATAATTACCTATAAAATGAAAAATTAATCCCTAGTTAAAATGAGAATGTTAAAGAAATGTTAACATCTACATACTGACACTGATTTGGCTGAAGATGTCTCAAAGTCTTTCTATTAATTAGTAGCAGTTGATCTTTCAGGTAATATCGACTACACTCGTATGTTCAAAATGAAATAAATGTGCTTGGAAGCTCTCACAAAAGCCAAAATACAATGCTAAATATCAGTGAGAATCATCTGTCAGTAAAATGTACATTACAGTGACAAAAAATGATAACTATTCATTAGATTTCATACAACTAGGTTTTGCAAATAAAGATTTGGTCTCTGACAAGTTCCATGATTTTGACAAAAACAAAAACAAAAACAAAAAATAGTGTGCCTGACATTGCAATAAATAAATAAACTGTTAACCAAAAACTGAAATAAAACATTAGTACATGTCTGAAAATGCTGAGAATACAAAGTTATTCATAAACTTAATTAACTTAAATACTGACATTATATAAAATGAGAGAATATGAATGTAGCAAATCACTTCATTTACATTTGTAGAACTTTCTCAAACACGTAAATGAAGGGTGGTAAAATGACAATGAAGAAAAAAATTTTAGTATATTTTATTGACTATACTATTACAGTTGTCCCAATTTCTTTTAACTTTGCTCCTCACCACCCATTTATTCCCCTACCCTCCAGCAATCCCACCCCCCCCCCTAGTTCATGTCCATGGGTCATGCATATAAGTTATTTGGCTTCACCCTTTCCTGTACTATTCCTAACATCCCTGTCTATTTTGTACCTACCAATTATGCTTTCTAATCCCTGCACCACTTCCCCATTTCTTCCTCTTCCCCTCCCAGCTGAAAATCCTACAAATGATCTCCACATTTATGATTCTGTTTCTGTTCTGGTTGTTTGCTTAGTTTTTTCTTTGTTTGTTTTTAATTTTTAGATTCTGTTGTTGATAGTTGTGAGTTTGTTGTCATTTTAATGTTCATAGTTTTGATCTTCTTTTTCTTAGATAAACCCCTTTAACATTTCATATAATAATGGCTTGGTGATGATGCACTCTTTTAGCTTTACCTGGTCTGGGAAGCACTTTATCTGCCCTTCCATTCTAAATGATTGCTTAGCCAGACAGAGTAATCTTGGTTGTAGGTCCTTGCTTTTCATCATTTTGAATACTTCTTGCCAGTCCCTTCTTGCCTGCAAAGGTTTTTTTTTTTTTTTTTTTGTGAGAAAGCAGCTGATAATCTTATAGGCTTCCATTTACAGGTAACTCTTTTCTTCTTTCTGCTGCTTTTAAGATTCTCTCTTTAACCTTTGGCATTTTAATTATAATGTGTCTTGGTGTGGTCCTCCTTGGCCCTAGCTTGATTGGGAATCTCTGTGCTTCCTGGAGTTGTATTTCTATCTCCTTCAACAAATTAAGAAAGTTTTCCTTCATTATTTTTTCACATAATTTTTCAATTTCTTGTTCTTTCTCTTTCCCTTCTGATACCCCTATAATTCAGATGTTGGCACGTTTAAAACTGTCCAAGAAGTTCCTAAGCCTCTCCTTGTTTTTTACAATGTTTGTTTTCTCCTTCTGTACTGGTTGACTCTTTATTTTTTCCTTATGTTTCAAATATTGATTTGAACCCTGGTTTCCTTCCCTTCACCATTGGTTTCATGTGGACTTTCCTTCATTTCACTTATTATAGCCTTCATTTCATCTCTGTCGTACTTAATCTTGTCAGTCAAGTCTGTGAGCATCCTTATCACCAGTGTTTTGAACTATGCACCTGTTAGATTGGCTCTCTCCACATCTGTTAGGCTGTCTGTCTCATCGCTCAGTTCTCCCACTACAACCTTGATCCGCTCCCTCCTTTGGGCCATACTTCTCTGTCTCAACTTTACAGCCTCCTGTGATTGCCTCTGTGTCTTAGGTAGAGCTTTCCCACTTGTCCTATTGTAAGGGGCAGAGCCTTAGGTATTCGTCCATGCAGGGGCTACCTGTTTCCCCACGTTGTGGCACTGTATGTGGGGGAAGGGTCTGAGAAGGAACAATGCCACCTCCTCAGCACTCTCCCCATTTCCACTAAACAAAAGGACTCTGCCGAGGGATTGGGAGCTCCCTCCATCACCCCAACCCCCACTGGTTTTCAGTCAGAAGCAAGGTGGCTTTATTTTCCCCTGGCGGCAGAACTTTGAGCTGCCTGGTCTGATCCAAGGCTGTGATAGTTCCTCAGGTTTCTTTCCTGACTTTTTAAATGTTTGACTACACTTTCCACCAGCCAGCCCCAGCCACTAAGCTGCCACTGCCATCGGTGCTGCTGCAGGTGGTGCCACCCTGGTTTGCCAGCGATGCCACTGGAGTCACCACCCTGGTGCTGTCGGAGCCGCCACCACCAGTGTTGCCACCTGGATGCTGCCAGTGCACCACCCTGCTTCCTCTCTGCCCTGGCTCCGCCCCTCCTACCTGTCTGGATGAGTATTTCTTCTTTATTTCTTAGTTGGCCATCCCTTCTGTTTGATTTTCCAGAATTTCTGATTGATTTTTATAGTTTATGAGGTAGATGTATTCTTTCTTAGTTGTGAAGGGAAATGCAGAGTGCCTACCTATGACTCCATCTTGGCGGGAAGTCCTACCTGTGATGTTCTAATCACATGCTCACTGGCTGGGTCTGTAAATATCATGAGGCCTACTTCAGATGATAGTTCCCATTCCAGCTGAGCCTGCTTCATTTTCACTAAAAACTGATTTATGCGCTGGTATCTCCTCTCCAGGGTCCCTGGTTGCACATGCAGGGAGGAATGTTTTGGTTCTCTGAAGCCCAGCTACTCAATCTAGAATCTGAGATCAGCATCATTGGCTCCACCTCGAAGAAAATTTAATGTCTAGATTAGTTTTTAACCATCAACTAAATTGTTAGAAATGTTGAGAAAACTATATCAAGGGAAGTAGGTAAAATTTTAAACTCTAAGTAGTTGTAGCTCCTGTAAGAACTGTTGCCAGCTTTATAAAGTAGTTATTATTCATTAATAAGTACTAATATTAAGATATTTTTAAATCATTTCAGATAACCACATACAATTTTTTTAATTAAAGATTTTTTGAACTGATTATAATATTATAAATAGAAAATTTCCCAATTCATTTTTTATACCAAACTTCAGTGAGTGTCCTGAAGCGAGATATAAATACTTACAAAGAAATAAGAAATACTTTATTAATTTAAAAACCCTTTGATAGATGTCTTTCAAGTAAAAATAAGGGGCAAACTAATTTGATCATCTAGCTGTTTAACAAGCTGAAGAAACTCACTTTGACAATACAGTTACAATGTTACCAAGCTTATAAATGCAGATAAATTGTCAGTAATGAAATTGATTCTTACAGTTTTAAGATTCATTATACAAGTAAAATATATCCCACTCTTCAGAAATTTAACAGAGGTCAGCAAAAAGATATGTGTTCTTTCTTAATGTTATCAACAAATATCTCAGAACATAACAAAAGGCATTATTTTCTCAATGAACAATGAGGAACTTAACCCAGGGATGAATCCATTCTATTACCTCCGTCCAAAAGGAACATTTCCTCTTTGACTCTACCATGAACAAACATCTTACTATTTCTCTTTAATTCTGTATCAGTTTATTTGAAGAGTATACCGAGAAGGTAAAATGAATTTAAAAATATTGCCATTTGCCACTACTTATCTATATAAACAAGAATTTCCTAAGAACAATGCAATAGAAATAAAATACAGAATTTAAAGTGGATGTTGGGCTGATGTAAAACA
This sequence comes from Furipterus horrens, assembly GCF_987537825.1. NCBI lineage: Eukaryota > Metazoa > Chordata > Mammalia > Chiroptera > Furipteridae > Furipterus > Furipterus horrens. The sequence goes on along the minus strand of NW_028327175.1, from coordinate 150,739,715 downwards.
GAAACTTTTAAGTATAGCTACAATTTTAATTTCTATCTTGATTGACTTTATCTGGAGAATGCTAGAAGTTTGAAATTATGGGATAAAAGTATATTAATAAAATCGTACTTTTACTTTGGTTAGAGTTTTAAAAAATGTGTTTTTAAAAATATTATCTACAAATTAGAAAGTTTGAAATCTACTAACAAGATTTCGGACTAGATAAAACCAAAGTCCTAATCATGGCATAATTTGGCTATTCTTAACTAGCTTTTAGTTTATTTTCCCACAAGGAACACTTCTTTCCTTGAGCAATACCAATGCTATATATTCCTAGAATATATATAATTTCATGACTTTATATATGTTCTATGTCAGAAATGCCCTTATCTCACATCTGGCAAATTTTATTTTAATTTTAAAACCCAGAAAAAATGTTTTATTCCTCTGTGAGACTCTACAGAATTAATCACTTTCCCTACTATATCCTAATATAGTACTTATCACAACGTATTTATAGTTATTTAAATATATTCTCTTTAAATGCCACTCAATCCTTTGAATGACAGATCCAAGTTATATTCATTCTTGGGCCCTTTTTAGTCCCTATTCTTAATACCCTAAAATTGGAATACATGTAGAAATAAATGGTAAAGATACCAGGTAAGTAAAAAAGCAAAAGGAAATAAAGTGAGAATATTAACTGAATTAGTACCTAAAAATTAACCATTGAACAAGAATAGAATGGTACTTTCTTCTAGCTAATGTACTCAAAGTGTGTCTACAACCTATTTACCAGTCTCTGATGAGATAAATATAAAAATTATGAGTAATCATTTAGAAACTCATGCAGATATATGACAGTAATTTTTTATATATTGATTCTTTGGATTTTTTAAATTTCATTTTTCTAATAATTCATTTTAATTATATTTTATAAAGTATCAGTCAGTGATAGACTGGCTATTGAACAAAAGCCAACAAGACACAGATTGAAAAGTACTACAACAGTGTATGGAAGATAGAAAGATAAGATCTTGATCTTTTTTCAATGAGAATTTGTTTTAGAAGGAAGAAAAGATAAATACATAAATTTATGTAATGTGCATCAATGTAACTATCCATATTTCTCAAAGTTCACATTTTTAAATTTTAAAACATATCTATTACTAGAACTGTAATTATACACGAAAATACTAATGCATAACTAACATTTCCTTCTAAAGTTATTTACATGAAAACGATTCCAAGTTAAAATTAGGGCTTGTTTTCTTACTGCATAGCAGACCCAATGGCATAGATAGCTACCCATCTTTAACTGACTTCACACAAAGCTAGCTATCCTATTGCCTGGTAAAGCTTTTTAGCTTTCTTCAGCTCTCTGTCTGACCTGCATAATCTCAAAACTCTGGTAACATATAAAAGCACAATAATTATATATTTTTTTCTTCAGAAACTCTTCTTTCAACATTTTTATTCCTATCAAGAGAGATTAACTTACTTTCTCAATCCTTGACATTAGGAGTTGGCAAACTTTTTCTGTAAAGAAGCAGATAATAAGTATTTTAAGTTTTGTAGGCTATGTGGTCTGCTATCACAGCTACTCAACTCTGCTATTGTAGTGAGAAAGCAGCCACAGACAGTATATTAACAAATGGGTATAGCTGTTTTCCAATAAAATTTTACTTAAAAAAAAACTGGTAGCAAGTTTTCAGGTTTGGCCGAAGGACTGTAACTTGATCCCTATTCTGCACCATAGATATAACACAGAAATGCAATCATTAAAAAAATATCACATAGTACATGCTCAAAATTGTAATTTTTGTTTGCATTTGTCATTACCTTTTTTAATGTAAAGACTGAGAGATACATCAACATTCAGGCTTACAGAAGATGAGACACTACTTTTCAAGAAAATCATTGTGGTTTTGATTTGCATTTCTCTGATGATTAGTGACACTGAACATCTTTTCATATGTGTGTTGGCCATCTGTACGTCCTCTTTGGAGTAGTGTCTATCCAGGTCCTTTGCCCATTTTTTAATTGGATTGTTTATTTGTTTCTGGTGTTGAGTTTTATAATTTTTTTATAAATTTTGGATTAGTCCCTTATGAGACGTATTGGTGAATATTTTCTCTCATTCAGTAGGTTGTCTTTTTATTTTGTTGATGGTTTCCTTTGCTATGCAAAAACTCTTTTAGTTTGATGTAGTCTTGTCTGTTTATTTTTCTTTTGTTTCCCTTGCCTGAGGAGATATATCAGAAAAAATACTGCTACAAGCAATGTCCAAGATTTTACTGCTTATGTTTTCTTCTAGGATTTTTATGGTTTTGAGTCTAATATTTAAGACTTCATTCAATTTTTGAATTTATTCTTGTATGTGGTATAAAGTGTTCTAGTTTCATTTTTCTGCACATATTTGTCCAATTTCCCAACATCATTTATTAAATACACTATCTTTAGCCCATTGTATGTGCTTGCTTGCTTCCTGTCAAATATTAGTTGAGTATAAAGGTGTTTTGTCAGAATAGCTATCATCAATAAATCAACAAACAAATGTTGGCAAGGATGTGGAGAAAGGGGAACCTTTCTGCACTGTTGGTGGAATTCAGGTTGGTGCAGCCACTGTGAAAAGCAGTATGGAATTACCTCAAAAAATAAAAAGTGGAACTGCTTTATGATCCAGCAATTCCATTTCTTGGAATTTATCTGAAGAAATATAAAACACTAACTCAAAAGAAAATAAACCCTCCTATGTTCATTGCAGCATTATTTATTAATACAATAGCCAAGATTTGGAAGCAGCCCAATTGTCCATCAATTGATGAGTGGATACAACAACTGTGGGATATTTACACAATGGAATACTACTTTGCTGTAAAAAAGAAGAAAAATTTATCCTTTGCCACGGCATGGATGGACCTTGAGAACATTATGTCGTCGTCGTCGGCGGCGGCAGCCGTCCGTCTCGAGAGACGATGGTGTAGCTTCTTAAGAGTCTATCTGCACCGCCGAGAATGGCTGTGCAGTCCGACTCGGGAGTGACGCGGTATCTGTCTCCTCCCGTGTTGAATAGACATCTTGCGATGACGCTGGAGTGTGCTCTCCAGTGGAGCTGAAGCTACAGAGCCTGGGCAGGGTGATATGGAGGGCCAGCTGTTGCCCATGCAGCAGACCCCCCCTCTCTTCGCAGCTGAAGGATCCAAGGGGAAAGACAGAGTCCATACAGCTTGGCTTCAGGTGCGCCGCAGGAGTTGCCAGTGTTGACTACAACGTCAAACCGCCTTAGGGACTCCGGCTCCGGATTTTCTGTCGGGGTTTACTCCCTTAGCCTTTCCCCTGAAGAGGTATGCCGCAAGGCAGCGGAGGTTTTTTGGAATCAGAGTTTTCCTTCTCTGATGTGCCCTGACTGGAAGATCGAACCAGAGACACTTAGCTCGCAGGCCGACGCTCAATCCACTGAGCCAAACCAGCCAGGGTGAAAGCAGCAGTATAGGAGGAAAAATATAGAGCCAATCCACAGATAGGCCATTAGAAACATAGCAGCAACAGGGCTGTTTCATTATACAAGCTTACTCAGGCTGATTCAAAGCTTGCACCAGTCACTAGAGTTAGAGAGTTTAATTCTAATGGCAAGATAGTTGGCAGTGACCTGGCCAGGTGGCTCACTTAGCTGGAGCATCGTCTAATGCACCAGACAGTTACAGGTTCGATTCCCAGTCGGGGGTCATACATTATGATAATAATGAGAACATTATGATAAGTGAAATAAACCAGAGAAAGACAAGAATGTATGATTTCAGTCATCTGTGGAATCTAATGAACAAACTTAACAAGCAAAATAGAGATAGGCTCATTGTATAAAGCAGGCTGACAGCTCTGGTGAGGGGGGTAGGGAGTGGAGGAATGAGCGAAAAACTAAAAGGACTCATGGACATGGATAATAGTGTGGTGATTGAGGAGTGGGGAGGAAGAGGGAGAGGTTCAAGATGGTATAAGGGAGATAAGTGATAATAAATAATACAATAAAAAAAGGAAAAAAAAATCAAAGTAAATATACTGAAAAAAATTTGTGCCTTGTCTTTAATGTTATATGCCTAGGGAAGTTATAAGACTTTTGTACTATTATTAGATAGCAGCACTCCCATTGGCTATAAAAAACAAAGATATTTGTCTACACCAATTGCCACAACTATTGCAACAAATAATATATGTGCAATAATTCCCACAGAGCAGCCCTTTTAAAATGAATCACAAACTTGACCGAAATAGTCCTAATATCACAAACAAAACTACAATTCAGAGTTGGATGCTTTTTGTTTAACTCATATCTACTGAGCAACTTCAAAATGCAGAGGTCTTGTTGGCATTTTTAACAAACCTGGAATGTAGATTTATTTCATCTTTGTGGTTCAAAGTTGGCCTTTCCCAGCTTGTGATCATTCCTTTCCCTCAAGGGATGAGAGAGTCTAAAACTAAACTCAAATCCTAACCTCTTTTTCACCTAAGTTCTGGTCTCTCTAGTGAAACATGTAGTTCTGTGGGCAATTCTCTGTCTCGTTCTAGAACTCTTTTCCCCAGAATACAAGGTAAATTGCTGAATATTTAATATAAATTTCCAAAGGAGTCTTAATGCTAGATTCCAAATGCCTTAACATAAACACTCTTATTGCTAAATCCCTCTGAAAACTCTCCTGACTGTAAAACTTACCTTTATGCGAATAACTCAAAAATCTCTAGTTCACAATCCTCTTAAAAGTATCAAGTTTTAATATTCTCAGAAAATTATCACTGGACTATGAATAGCCTTCTTTGAAGAGCAGGAATCAATCAAGTAAAAGAAGTCTAAAATGAAAGTGAGTTCTCTGATGGTGATTCAGACTGAAACAATAATGAGAAGATAGTATATACTGTTGTTCTGAGAATATGATTTCTGTGAGAAAGGGAAGTGCCCATGAAAAAGGGCTTAGAACACATTTGAATGTTCACTGAGACCTAAAATTTGAGAAGTAAAAAATTGTCATCTGGGGTCTTAATTTTAATATTTTCTTTCTCCTTGTTTCATTTCTAGTCAGTGAATCTTCTGATTTCCCAGAATTAAAATTCTAAAGTTATTCCTGATCACTTTCCATTTTACTTGAAAATTCAATAACAAATTCTTAGTAACTTTTTAAAATTTCTTTTATATCATTGCCACTCATTATCAAGATTCTTCTCCAATTCCTCTATAGATTTTTGCCAGACATCTTCTACCAATACTAATTTTTCAAATATATGTGAATAATATATATTCTGCTCAACAAGACAATGTAACTATTGTTTAGTAATAATCATGTATTTTTTAACAGTTAAAGAATGAGGCAAATGCTTTATAGTAGTAAAAACTGGATTTAAATACATAATTCATAAACAATAAAAAGATTCTTATAGAGAAATTTAACAAAAATGGAAAACAAACCCAAGAAAGAAGCAAATGCTGTAAGGCAAAACTTAAATTATGGATCTACTATGGGCAGAAAAAGAAATTGAGAAAATAGAAGGGTTATGATTACTGTAGTAATTTATGCAGCTGCTGTTATTACTGAAGCCCAAGATAAATATAAAAGTAATCAGAAAACTATACTCACAAAAGTTAAAAGAAAAACCAATATTAGGTCTTAAAGAGGGGGAAATGTCAGCAATGATAAACCAAGTAACTTGGAAGTTGTCTAGATAGTGTTCTGTGGAGTAAATTTCTGACTGGCTTACCCAGGCAACACAGCAAGTTGCCAGTGTTACTATTGTACTTATGACCCATCACTCTACCACTGGTACTCTAATTAAACTTCTTGTTCTTCTCTGGGAATGAATTAGAAGCCCAACCAATAATATGAATTGGTTTAACATAGTCTGATGGTTTTCAAGCTTTTTTCATATTTGTTTCATTTAGTTTTTATTTTATTTTTGTTCCATTTCATACTCACTAACAAAAATTTATGCTATCTCTATAGTTATATCTGGGTTAAAAAGTGAATCCAGGGGTCACATATGGTAGTATAGATCTACCCCTAGGAAAAAATCATAAAGAAAAAAATGTTAAATCAAGAACAGAGAACAGCTCTGATGCAAATACCTATCCAAAGCAGGTACGAAAGTCACAAGGCACATGAAGTGCAGCACACAGCATATGGGAGCAGAAACTGAAAAAGCTTGCAAGATTAAGGCTGACAAGGATATTTCTGATGGGATAGAAAAAATATAAGCAAAGCATATACACTGTAGCTGTGATTTTAAAATTTACTGTCTTTTTAAAATTCAGAATTTAGTTTCCATTTGCTATTCGTGAAATGAAATTGACATAAGAACAAGTTGTTAAGCAAATAAAGCACAACTGAAATGAAAAAACAAAGATCTAAACATTGGCAAAAAAAGAGTAAGTAGTTCAACTCAAGAATGTATGTCGAGAATAATATTCCATTTACAACCATGTTCTCTACTTTGTGTCAAGACTTGTGAGAAAATGATATATAAGTAATATTTCATTGAATTATTTAAAAAACCCTACAGGACCAACATTATTATACCCATTTTATATGAGAAAGCTTGAGGCTAAACAGAGGTTAAGTAATTTGTTTAAGGTAACAAATATACCTATCAAGAATCAATCTTCTCAGAGGTCTTTCTGATTCTAAGACGGTATTACCACTATGCTATATGCATGCCAATGAGACTGAATAATGATTACCCTACATTCCTGTACTATTATAGGTAACAGTTAGGTGTACTCCTCCTAGATGTCTGCCTCAGAATACGTCACTAAGGATTAGCTAATACAGCACTGTGCTACTAAGCCTTTCTGTGTTACTTTATGTTTCCCAAGTTAAAATGTGTTTACTTCACCTGTCAATAAGCACAAAGGAGGTTCCAACTGATTTATAACTCAAGTAGATAAGATAATGTCCAAATTTAGAGAAATTATCTTTTTAAAGTTATTTATAATGGAGTAAACCTTTTTTCAATTCCTCCACAAAACTATATTTCGACAAAGATAGGGGAATCTGTCAGTTTCTATCTGTGTAATATTGTTCTTTAAAATGTGTTTCCCTGCTGCCTAGCATCATAAACTCCATAAATCACACCAAAGAACTCATAAAATGCCTTGATCATGGAAATAATACTTGTTAAAGATAGGAAATCTTGGTGTTAGTTTTAAGTGCTGTACAACAATTAACTTGGTATTTTCTTCCTTACTACTATACTTATGATACATTAGTCACACAAGAGTGCAGGGAGCTTGGATGCATGTAAAGCAACATACGGATAAATATTTTCAGCAGGAAAAGATAGCTTCTATGTACATATGCATGATAAAACTGATGAAAAGTACAACCAATGTAGAATTCTATGTGTGAGTTAGGGGGCTGCTTTGTCTTATAGATAAATTAGAGTCTGATGTATCTATGTGAAGAAACAAACTAGAAATAAGACGTTTCCCATATTATTAATGCTTGTATATAAGAAGTTAATGTTTTCCCCCCTCAATTTTTTGAAAGCAACAAGGTACATTTTATGTGCAACTTGAGTATATTTCAACACAGTAGGAAGGAGGAGCAGAAACATTCTTCTACTTGCAATACAGAGTATACAAACTACTACATCTACAGCACATATACCTGGGTTTCTCAGAAGAAGCCTATCCAGAATTATCATTTTGAACTATAAGTAACATCCAGGCAGGAACCATGAACTAGCAAGCAAAGAACACATATGTAGGATAAAAGCACACATGAAACAATATGTGGGTGTAATAAGAACCCTCTTGCTTAATTAAAAAATCCAATTATATGACACTTTTACTCTTCCATATTCTTCACAGACTATTAAATACTTTTGAGAACATAGGAAATAAAGAAACATCATGAATTGTTATTAATAATGTAAAAATTAATTTATAAGAAAAAAGGCAATTGACAGACAACAAATATAAAAGGAGAAAGCCAAGGAAACACAAGAAAAACATACAGTTATGTTATCTTAGTTGATACAATATGCAAAACATCATAAAATTTAAAACATCTGTAAGTGGGAAGAGTAAAAAGAAATGTATATTTAACAATAATATTTTCTCCTTTTCTGTTTTATTCCACTTCTAAAGAATGTATGTTGCTCTCATTTTTCCCCATTACCAGATTAATAGTAGAGTAAAATAAAGAGAAAAGTAAAGAACATGACAAATGTATTTCTATGATCATAAAATTATGACGAATAGCACTTAATATACCACTTATTATGTACTTAGGCATGTAAGAAATCTTCTGCCTCATCCTAATCTTTCTATGTTATATATTTACAGAAGTAAAATAATGAGACCTGAAAAGAAGTGAAAGAAAGTGAAGGGAACAAGTAGCGTCTATCTAGTATAAATTTTTTCAATATAAATAAGGTCTGGTTGGCAAATTTAATGCAACATTTTAAAAATTGTTCTGTAAAAATACTATATAATCACCTCTGTTATTCTTATGTAATCAACTTATCATTTTTTGCAACTGACATGTAGAGTCACAAAATAAAAAATTAAGCATTTAACAACATCTCTACAAATCTATTTCTGTATTTTTACACATCTTTTAACAGAAGAGTTAAGCTCTTTGTATTTGTTGGTATAAGCTGTTTTGTAAAATGAAACCTTATTTAATATGTAATCAACTAAAAGTCTGAAAAAAAGTAGTAATTTTTACAAGTATTGCTTAGTGCTAACACCCCCCCAAATTAAATGTTACATAATTTATTCATTTTTCAGGATCTATAATATGAACTGAAATAACTAAAAATACACTACCAAAATAAAATAGCTACCACTCTAAAAGACACCACAGCAAACACAGTATCAATTTTTACACTACACTATTAACTCTGTAAAGTTCATAACGAAGTAAAAAAAATACGTTATTTTCCCTAATGTCTTTAAAACAAATGGTAAAGGTAATTTTCACTATTGAGATTATTGGATTCTGAGGAGCAACCATGAATTGCCTATTTCCAATAATTACAGTAATGCGCTTTTGATATACCATTGAAATAAATGAAAACAAAATCAAAATATTTACAATGGTCACATTACAAAAAGTCATTTCACAAAAGTACAAACTAAAACCCCTATGACTTCCTATGTGGTATATTAAAAATAAGCTTTATCCGCTAATAACATAGACTTATCTATGGAATACCAAAATAATGACTTTTAGATGTCATAAATATGTGTACCTATTACTATGGTGACCAAAATAGTCTAAGGATAAAGGAAATATAAACAGCTTTTACAAGAGTATTTGTTTATCCATACTACACCTGTTTCAGAAATTATTTAAAGTGACTTTGGCTTCAAAGAGAAATTACTCTGTGTCCTAAATTTATTAACTAACAGAAATTCAGTATTCAGTTACCCTAAACTGTACTGTACAGCAATGCCTAACGAAGTTATTACCACGTAAATGACTGGAAACAAGACTTCTGCTTTCTATTTGGATTATATTCTGATAAATTTTATGATGTTGTTGTGAGCATAATTAGTATCTCTACATAACCTTGGCTAAAAAACATTTTTAAATCATCGTTTCTATATACAGTTAACATTAATTTCATTTACAGCTGAAGGTGTTCAGGGTCATTTTGACAATAACAATTATTCTTCCTTTGTTATATGTACAACCTCACAATTTGGCCAGTTACTAATCAGATGGCTTCTTTACAAAGGAAGTTATATTCCACATTACTTAAATAGCACTGACTCTTCACTTACTCCAACTGACACAAAAGCACTAGAACTACCCATTGCACATATTATTAACTTATCTCTAATGTTCAGACCTGTTTATGTTCAATTTCATTCTTTAGGAGACTGTCAACTTTAATAGAATAAAGACATATAAAAAGACAATAAAAAAATACTTATCACATATTCTGAATCACAGCAGATACACTAGGCTACTTCCTTTACAGATTTTCTTCCATCCAAACTTATTTTATTTTAATTAAATTTATTGGGGTGACATTGGTTAATAAGATTATAAAACCTTTACAGATTTTGGAGTTTCTGAATGACAGCCCCAAACCACGAAGCTTGTGGCTGTCCTTGGTGCTGAAACTAACTCTTTCTGCCCCTTGACTAGGGAAAGAAAAAAAAAAAAGAATCGGTCATTCCCAATCCCATTTTGAGAGGATAAACATAATTCTAAATTATGTGTGTATGTTGGGGGGCGGGGGGAGGTCTGAAGATAAGAGGTTTTATAAAGGAACTGGTAAGTTTCTGGATAGAAAATGCTAACGTGTGTGTGTGCTGGGCACGGCGGGGGTGGGGGGGGTGAGTCGGGTTGCTAGAAACATCCAGAGGGCATTTCCCCTACGGCGCCCGGAGAACCAGGAGATCGGGACTGCGGCAAAGAGCGGAAACGCCTCGACTGGGGCAGAAGCCGTGGGCAGGAAGGCGCCCTTGCCGGGGCAGCTAGCTCCTCGGTTGGGGCCAGGCGGGCGAGGACAGCGAGGGGTTCCGCGGCCAGGGGCGACAGCGACTTTACGTGCCAACGCGCTTGCCCGGGGCTCCTTTTGTTTCTGGGGTCCACGGGGAGGGCGGCTGGGCTGAGGGGAACCTCTACCTGCAGTTATTTGCACAGAGGGGGCAACAAAAGACCTTGCCGCCCGGACAGGCAGGGTCCACCGAGCCGGAGCGGCCGCGGCTCCTGGGCGCGGGCTCGGCCCTTCTCCTTACGGTCCCGGTCGCTCTTACCGTCCCGGTCGCACAGCTGAATGGCCTCCAAGCTGAGGTTTTTGATCACCTCTTCACAGGGGCTGGTGGGGCTGTTGAGGGCATGATCCAGGCGCGGCACCTCCATTTTTCTAACCCCTTTCTCAAGCCCGCCTGCTTCGTATCCAGGCTCTCTCGGTGTACGGGATGGGAAAGAAGGGCGGGAAAGGGAAGGGAAGCGGTGGAGGGAGGGGAAGAGGACCGAGACGCGGCCCTAACGGGCCGGGGCTGAGCCGCCTGGCTACAGAACCACAGCCGAAGCGATGGCGGTGGCAGAAGCTCTGGGGACTGTGCGCCTCTGAGAGACCGAGAGGAACCCGGTGCAAGGGCGGGAGGCGCGCGCTCCCGGCGGGGAGGGGACGCGGTGCGCGGGAACGTGAGGGAGAAGGCGCGGCGCGCGCACGCTCGCGAGAGGACGCGCCCACCTGCAGGCGCGGGGCGCTCTCCCTCGTTCTCCGCCCGCCCTTCCGCGCGCACGCGCCCCCGGCTGCCCTCGCGCCATGGGCTGCGTAACCCCGCGTGTGAGGTGTTGGACCGCCCAGCGCGCGGGAACAGCGGGCGGCTTCGGGTACCGCGCGCTCGCTTGGCCCTTTCTACTGGTAAGGGCTGTTTAGCATAATTTCCCTTCTCACGGTGCCAGTCTGAGTCCAGGTTGGCACTGCAGCGTCTTTGCACGGGGAGGTGAGGGTGAGCAGATTGGTTATTAGAAATGTAAGCGGAGTTTGGAATTAGCGGGCTCTCTTTGCCGTCGAGTAGTCTCTGGCTGCTCGACCCCCATACCCTGCTTGCTCAGCCGGACATTCCAAACAGCTTCGTCTGTGTGAGACGTCTGTAATAGAAAATGTGCTTCAAGTTACCCTAAACTTGTCTGCCCATTGTTTTTAGTGGCAGTTAAGATTCTGCAATGCACTTAGTGAAGCTACAAATGTTTTTAAAATAAAATGGATGCATGTCACAGCCTGTTGACCTCTGTTGCCATTTGCTTCTTTGGAATAGTTTTTAGTTGTGTTGTTATCTCAGAATCAAAAATAGCGACCACCCGCCCCCGCTTTTGGTGTGTATGTGCATTTGAAATTGAAGTTCCTTTTTATTGATTTTCCCATTTCAAACATAAATGTTAACCAATAGAATAACAATTTACATGTAGCTTGTTCTAATGCTACCCTTTCTGGCCACATCCATTTAGTCAAAACATACCTAAATATAGTTAATTAAAGCTTCATAAAACAGAAGGACCAGCTTAAGGTAAAATAAGTCTGAGAGAAAAGTTGGCACAACTGCAAATTGATAAAAATTCATGGCAGATAATTGAGTATCTTAAAGTGAAGTGTCCTCATTATGAACTTAGATATTAATAAAGATGGATGTTCTTGTAGTTGGAGAAAATTCTTGTGTAAGGTATGGGTGTCTGCAAGGAGAAGATAAATTATTTGCTAAGAAATATGACAAAATGGCACATATTGCTGAATTTCTTGTGTTCAAATGCCTGGTTCTGGATGACTAGAACTTGATACTGTCAGCCCAACCACAGTGGGCTCATCTTTCAGAATACTAATATCAATTTAAAAAATCTCAAAAGGAGCCATGTAAACAAGGTTACCGATTTATTGATTTATAGATGAAACTATAACTCATGTTTATAATTAAAACTATAACTCATACAAATATTTATTAAGCATCTGCCATGTCCAAGGACAATATGCTAGATATCAGAAATCTTGGTTTAAGTCTATCAAGAAAGAAAGACATTGGAAAAGCAAAATTATGATGGACATTATGAGAACCTGTGGTAGCACACACAGGAGTCCTAACCTAGTCTAGTCAGGAAAGCCTCTAAAAATGATTTTATTTTAAGAGAATGGGAAATTATTAAAAGGCTTTAAATGGCAGGTTTGCGTGATCAGATTTTGGGGCCAGAGTATTTGTATAATGGGAAAAGGGGGTAATGTTTGAGAAATAATAATGTGACCTTCTGGGCAAAAGACCTATACAAGCCAAAGCAGTTTTTTGCTGAGGATTTAGATTACATAAGAAATACAAAAGAAAGAGTTAATTATTTGACTTTTGACATTTGATATAGGATTTTTTAGCAAAATTATTAGACTTCAAATCAAGACATAAAATGTAATTTGTTACCTTGGCCAGGTGGCTCAGTGGGTTAAAGCATCCTCCTGTACCTGTGGCTTGACAAATCAAGGTTAAGCCTAGTAGTCCAAATGATAGAGTTCCTCCCATAGTGAAGACAAGATATACTATTCCACCATAAAGGCTGTGGCTAGAGATTATATAAAGAAGATGATGGCAATGAGATAGGTAAAGTAGGCAAAAATTTTATTCTCTTTGACACATAGAATTATCCAAGAGGTAGAAGAGCTCAGGGAAGTCAACCAGTAACACTTTTACTCACTCTCACCTTGAGGATGTAAGGTGGGAAAACTCAAGGATAAAAAAACTTTTGTCCCAATTCTCAGACCTTTGGAAGGCTATCACTTGGCCAGACTTAGGTTACCATATTCAGATAACCTTGAACAAGGTATTGTGGGTAGAGGGAGGTCAGGAGTTTACTTTCCAAACAACTTGTGTACTCAGAAGGTAGCTAAGTTGAGAGCTAGCAGACTTGCTATAAAGTCTGACATTAAAAGAGCAAGGTGATACTCTAGCAAAAACTGCAGGGTGAACCTTCTAGAGCAGGGATGCTTCAGGTACCAAAGAGATGTGACCTGTCAGAGATGGCTACCAGGCCCTGATCAAACTGAGAATGCAAAAACCATGAGTTTCTCTAGCCACCAACTTCAAGAGAAAGACCAGAAGCAACTAGGCATGCAAAGGATGTCACCACAGAGACCAGAGGAGGAAAAAGACATCCAAATCTTGTGATTTTTTGTCCCAATGCCTCAAGGTAATGGGAGCTTCCCTCTTCTGATATTTCCAAATACAATCTAAAGTAGGATGTTGGGGAAAAGGTAGGATTATGAAAGACTGAGGATCCTGTCTGAAAAATATGAACTTTACATAAGGGAACTAATTAAAATACTGAACCCAGGTTCCTGGATTAGACTGAAGACATATTGTGTGTGTGTGTGTGTGTGTGTATGTGTGTGTATCAGTGAATGAAATTTCATGAAGGTGACCAAATAAGTTTTAGATAAAATGAAAATTCTGCCTTTTCATACCTAAGTTGCAATGTGAGTAATTGCAATTCTCATACATTTTAATCATTTAATTGTTAGCTTGAGGTGCCCAATATTACTGTCAAAATTCTACCAATCATTCAAGCTCCAACTCAGGTGTTACATTCTCTGTAAAGATTATTCCTCTGTCAGAAATCTTTTTGTTTTATTTCATGGGGCTTTATAGTTATCTACAGACACAATTACACGATTTATGTTACTAGTATACATGAAGAATAAGACTCAAGAACTTTAAATATATCCCAGCTCAATTCCTTAACGACTGTTGAAGGCTTTGACAAGAAGTTGTTTCTCTTTTAATAAACAGTAAATTAAAATCCTTATGATAATCCAAAGCGTTACTCATTCTGAGCCCAAACCTGCCTCCTATAAGGTCAATACAAAGGCCTTAATTTCCCTCTCTGTTAATAATACACAATAATTACAATCTTTTTTCCACCTGCTGCCCAGGTATGTTTAATTCTCTGGCTAAACATTCCTAGTTCTTTCAAACACTTCTGATATCCCATTGCTTTGAGTCTCTCTGTGACACCGGACACTGTCCTCTTGGTAGCTTTAATTTTTCTAAGAGTCCATAGGTGAACGTTCCAGGTGTGAAATATAAGAAGAATATAACTAAGAACACAGTAGTCTATCACAACTCTTGCTCTATATGCCAGACATTTTGTAACAGCCCACGAGCATATTAGCTTTCCTGACAGTGGTATCACTCTGGCACATATCCTGAGTTTGCAATCACATAAAACTTATCTTTCTTCCCTGAACGTTTGTTATTTCCCCAGTGGCATTGTGAAAATTAGGCACACATTATAGTATTTGTGTAGAGAAGATAAAAAGTGCAATTTGCTGAATTATTTGATTGAACTTCAGTGCTTTGAATGTATATGATTATATTACTGCAATTAGCCTAGAATTTTATCAAACTCAAAGTAAAAGTAGGTTACAAAGTCCTTCAGGTAAGGTTGTAAGTGCAGAGGTCATTCTTAGATGAACCACAGCCCTGAGTACTACCCATATTTTTATGTCTAGGTAAAAGACAAAAGGTGAGAACCTAAACCATAGATAGAAGTGAATTCCCAAAACTGCATTGTAGATGAAGGAGTGTTCTTTTCTCTTAAAATATTACCATAACTTTTTCTAAGCCACTATTATAAATGGTAGGACAAGAAAAAAGTTATGATTGACAGACAAAGTTGAAAACAATTTAGATATTCTAAATTCTTTATCTTGACTCAAGTTAGTGGTGTCTGGATTTGTGAATATCAAATGAAATAATATATATATGAAAGTATTGTATGAACTTTTAGGTACCTCACAAAGTTAGGGTATTGTTATTATGGGACACTAAGAATGCCACTAAGAAAGGATATCTGGTCAGTTTAACAGTACAAATTTCTGGGGGTATTTTAATAGCTATATAGCTATTTGAAAACAGTAAGAACTTCCATACTGAAAATATCTTCATAATTTAATGCAGTGATTTTCAATCTGTTTTTTTTTTTTACCTCATAGCACACATAAACTAATTACTAAAATTCTGCGGCACACCAAAAATACATATATTTTGCCAATCTGACAAAAATAGGATTAATTTCCATTTATTTACACCAGATGGCTATTGTGTTGGCTATTGTAATTTTTTTTTTAATTTGAAAATCTAAAGGAAAAGAGGTCAGTGACCCTGATTAAATAGTCAGGTATTGCATGTTTTAAAAGCTCTTGTGGCACACCAGTTGAAAATCACTGGTTTAATATGTTGGGGGCCCTTTAAAATTACATCAGATTATGTTTGTTTTTGGTTTCATCTCAATGGTAGATTTTTGCCAAGCTCATGATCAAGTACTCAATATTGAATCTCTCCCCAATATTTGATTTATACACTCTTAATTCTGTATCATCACATGATGGGAGAGGGTGGAGACCTATGATGACTTGATCCATTACAAATTCATGCTGTCAAAATTCAGCTTGCTTGACAATGCAATAGCTATTGCAGACTTTTCTCTTCAAAATTCCCTGCTCCACTCTCACTTTCAAAAGGTGATCTCTCCTTCCCTTTCCTTGGGAAAAAAAAAACATGAACACAGAATGATATTTCTCATTTGTTATTATCTTTAGCTCAGTAGGTTCCTAATAAAAATTTGCTACATTCCTTTCCCTCCTAAGTGCTCTCCATTCAGTGCATGTGTACTACAGAATAGAGTTAGCTTCCTATTTTTACCCCCTCTATCTGCTTTGGTCATCTTTTCCTTTGACTCTCTTTTTTTGTCTTTAAAGATTGCCAAATATCCTTAATTTTAAAAATTATCTTACTTGAACCAAACAGTTTCTATCCATTTTTTAAAATAATCTAAGGTATGTAAAAAGCCCATTATAAATTATGAAGCTCTTTAAAAATGTTCTTCATTGCCTCAATTTCTTTTTAATTCTCATACAATTTATCATCCATCTTCACCACTGATTCTTACCCTCCAAATGTCGTCTTCGGATTTGGTGAGATTTTTCACATCACCAAATATAAAGGCATTTTATCATCTACATCTTCTTTGATATTACAGCAATTTATTTCTGCTGAGCTTCTGTAGCACTGAACTCTCCTGGATCTCTTCCTACATATCTGCTTAATGTTTATCAACTCTAGCTTCTAAGCTGTCCTCTTGAGTGTAAGTATTCTTTAAAGTTCATCCTCTGACATTATGTTCTTCCCTGTTTAAAGTCATTTTTTTTCTGATAATTCATGCATTCCCATGAATTTTAATGTCTTTGTAATGTTTAAATTCTCACCTTTATGGTCAAATCCGTATCTCAAATCCCCAACTATAAACAAATCCATTGCCCTATTTCCAACATTTTTATTTAATTCCCATAACCATTTCTAATAAATTAATTCATTCCCCAAACTGATTGCCTTTTCTAATTTTCCTCATTATAGTTGCTGGCAGCAGTATCCTCTTAGTCCCCCAGTATCACCCAACTTTTTGGTCTTCCCTTTTCCTCTTTAAATCAAACTACCTTCAAAACAATTAAAATTTGCAATATTTCTTGAATGTGTGATTTTTTTTCCTGGAATTAGAAGTACCACTATCACATTTAGGTTCTCAATATTTTGACCAGATTATTGAAGTTCTCAGGTACACCTCCTTTCTTTAATCTATACTGCTATTAAAATCAACCCTTGAAAATGCTTTGTAACCAGAACTTGCTCAATAAATTAGAATAGCTACCTATTTGTTCTATAGTTAATGATGAGCTAATAATGCTTTTTAGGCAGGTATATGGCAATTGCAGTGATATAGAAACTTAATTTGCCTATGTTCTATAAACTGAATGGAATGGAGGAAGGCAGGAGTTTAGGAGATTATTATAGTTCAGGCAAGTAATTAGAAGGTAGTATTTATAGTCTAAGACAGAATTGGGCATGGAAAGGAAGCAATTTGACAGAGTTCTGTTATATGATTGTGTTTTTAAGATTTAAAAAAATGTCCTTCAATGTTTTGATATTTTGAAAGATTAAATTGTTCACTCATAATACTGATGATTATATACTATAAACATTAATATTACAGTACAGCACATATGGCAAATTAAGCAAGAAAATATATTACATATACTTTTTCCATTTTAAAACCCAATAGTTATTGTCCAATGATATACAAGTATATTAAACCTTAAGAACTAATGCAACATCTAGTCTTTATTTTATATTTGCAGATGAACAAAGTTCAGTTAAAATGGCTCCCGGAATAGCATGTCTTAGAATAACCTCTGCTGTCACTTGTCAAAGTTTGAACAGAGTTGGTGTTAGAGGGAATAAATCTTTGGAGGGATGGAGAAGAAAGAACTTCTCTATAGTCTGGACTACTTTGATTGAGAGCCTTTCTCTTCTCTGGTCCTTCCTCTTTTACAGAGTATGTATTATAGTGTAGTATTTTCAGAATATATTCAAATACACAGCTCTCTTCAAGAGGCATGGCAGGGAATCTTGAAAGTATATCTGGTGATCAGAGTTGTAAGTATATAGGCATAATCAGTTTGCCACAAGTTTTGGATTGTTCTTGCCTTCACAAGTGTATCTTTGTAGTTTTGAGTTTTTCACCAGGCTCAACACAAATTCACTAACATCTTTACATTATTGACAAACAGGATCTCTAGTCTGTTCCCCTTGAACACAGCTCAAAACCACGTCCCTGAAACCTAGATCTAGTTAGTGTCCCCTTAAATATAACCACAGAAATATCCTAGGATTTTTATTTCAGCAAAAATTAGAGATGTGACTTTTATAACAACACATTTTGTTTTCCCAACGGTCTTTCTAAGCTAAAGAAATGCCTGCAGGATTTCTAAAAGTCCTTTCATTTTTCTGAATACCCAACTAACTCTCAAATTGTACTATAACATTGATGATGTTATATAGCTCACATTTGCCATACACTCATTAGTAAGAAGCCTAATTCAACAACCACATCTTGCCTTGAGATTTTCTCAGTAATATTTGTTTTTAAAAACTACCACAATGCACTTAATTGGAGTTTAACTTTCCTGACTTCAACAAACTAGGCCTGTTCCAAGATCCATTATGGGAAAAACTTCAGGGTGGGTAGAAGCTTATGAATAATGAGGTTACTCAGTCAATAACATCCACTGAATGATGTATGCAGATATGTAGGTTGGTATGTGGGTAGGTATGAATGAAATTAATGTGCATTATTGAGTGGCCGTTAGGTTTTCTGTGATGATGCAAAAAGAGAAACTGCCCATGCCAACATTTCTTTCTCTACCCTCAGTTATTGCTGTTGTTCCAGAATGCAGAGAAATGGAGATGCTTCTGGTAAACTAATTTTATCAAGAAAAAAATGGCATCATAAAAATTAGCGCAGTAGTTATTCATAGGAGGGGCTTCAACTAGAAAATGCCAGTAGTGAGGGCTGTGGAGATAGATCTATCACCTTCTGCTCTTCCTAATAATGTCCCCATCATTAGGACATATAAATTAGAAGATTTATTATTCTCATATGTGTTCATATTCATTGTATAATATTTATAAAGGTGTTAAATGCTTTAATGATTAGAAGTTTGTTTTTTTCCACTGCCTTTCCTGTGTTGAAAACTACTCCACAATAGTTATGCCAAGTTGTATGTGAATATGTCTAGCAACTAGAAAACTACTGGGTTGGCCAAAAAGTCCATTTAGTTTTTTCCTTAAAATAAAAGAAGCATTTCTTTCATTTTCACCAATAACTTTATTGATTTGGATATTTTGACTATGTCAGCTGCCTCTTGGAATTGGCTTCTAGTGGGTAGAGTCCAGGGGTGCTGTTAAACATCTTTCAGTGCTATTCCACATCAAGGAACTATTTGGCCAAAATGTCAATAGTACCTAGAAACTTTGCAAACCACTTCTGACATGTTCCATCAGTCATAGCACCTTCTCCAAACACTGCACAAATCATTTTTTGTGTTTCAGTTGTGTTTTTACTTTTCTTGAAATAATAAAGCATAATACACCAAAAATGGTGCATATTTTCAATATTAAAATGGCTACAGAAAAAGTCACTGATTTTGATGTTTTTTTTTAAATGCACACTGATATGATAGCTGTCACAATACAATCTAAAAATTGTTTTGAATGAAGTTAAAGAAAGCTAAACACTACTAGAACCATTGTAGAAAAAACCCAAACAAACTTTTTGGCCAACTCAATATTTCCTCTTGAGATTGACCATTCTATCTACAGAGAACTCCAGATTCAACATCATATGGAACAAAAAACTTCCTCCCACTGTCAATGTTTCTCTACTTATCTTGGAGATACAGAAAACAGTTAATTTTTCACATGACAGTCATACATATGATTCAAAACACCATATTTGTTCTGATTTGTCTTTTTTCCAGTCTAAATCTTTCCAAATACTACAGCTTGCCTCGAATGATATTGAGTCCTTGTTTCCTCTGAATATGCTCAAAAATTATATAGTTCCTTCTTAGAATATAATGCTCATAACTAAACACAATATATTTGGGGTGGGCTGATCACACTAAATCAATTCATCTAAACTATTTATTTACAAATAAGTACTTTGACACAAATTGCCAGTTCATTCACATTAAAAATGTTCTTTGATTATTTTTGACAGTGTATGGATATTCATATTTGTAAAGTCTTTCACAGTAACTTTCATTTGTTATTTCTCATGACAACCTTTATGTTTTTTGTATTTCTGTACTGGAAGAAATGACTACAGGTCTTATTTTCACAAATCATGGATGATATTAAAGTTAGTTATGCATAATATATCAAAAATGAAATAACTACTGTAGTGTGGATACATTTTATGTAGTCTCTTGATTACTCTATGGTCCTTATGACCTTTAAATCAGGATATGTCATGAATCTTGATAATAAGATTTTCCATTTATGATAAGTGTCATAAAGCCACAAAGTATCTGTGGATCCACACATTTTGTGAGACAGATCATAGGCTAATCTCCTGCTGTGCGGAAGGTGTTGACAGTTCACGAAATGCAATAAAGAAACCTGATTTCAGATATTCACACAGCAAGCCTGACAGCCTTATAAGGATTTAGTTGGTGCTGCTATAATGATAAGGGAGATTATTTATTTGGTCTCTGATGTGGTACTGCGCAGTCTCACATCACATTTATCTTTTTCCTCCATAAAAATGTTGCTCAGCTAAAATAGTGGTTTGATTGTTTAAGATATCAAAAAATTGAGTAATAAAGGGCCCTTAATCAAACATAGCCAAAGAGAAACTATGTCTATAGAGACACAATATGGACAGTAAGCCTACAGAAAAGGTGCTTCTCTTCCAAGGAACCAGACTGAAACAAATACAAAGTTAATTTCTAAGCTACCACCTGACAAAATGGAGCTTTCTAGGACAAACAAGCACATTCAGTTTCATTCTTGCCACACACTACATTCTGTCACCCTGTTTCTGTTCCATATTATGTCAAAATTTTATATCCACAAACCAATCATTTTCTCTAGATATTTTTTCTTTCTTTTTTATATCATAATAGCCAAATGCCCCTGTGGGATGAGGGAGAGGAGAGGAACAAAGAACCAAAAAAACAAACAAAAAAACCCAGATATTATAATCATTGTGACTAGTTTCTATATTTCTCTCTCTTAAGGATAGAGTTACACGTGACCCCAAACAACTGTTTACTTCAGGAAATACGTATATCAGTATGTATTCAGTCAAAGTAATTTGTCTGGTGTACTATGAACAAAGCAAGCATTTAATTTGTATTATACTTCTTTTAAATTTTTGTTTATTGATGGTGGGTAGGGGGAAAGAGAGAGAGAGGAAGAGAGAAAGATCATTTTGTTGTTCTACTTATTTATGCATTTGTTGATTGCTTCTTGTATGTGCCCTGACGGGAGATCAAACCTGCAACCTTGGCATAGCAGATGACATTCTAACCAAATGACATACCCAGTCAGTGCTATTTTATGCTTTTAAAGTACTTTTTTGAGTGCCTTATTGAAACCATATGCCCTGGCTGGTTTGGCTCAGTGGATTGAGCGTCGGCCTGCGAGCTAAGTGTCGCTGGTTCGATCTTCCAGTCAGGGCACATCAGAGAAGGAAAACTCTGACTCCAAAAAACCTCCACTGCCTTGCGGCATACCTCTTCAGGGGAAAGGCTAAGGGAGTAAACCCCGACAGAAAATCCGGAGCCGGAGTCCCTAAGGCGGTTTGACGTTGTAGTCAACACCGGCAACTCCTGCGGCGCACATGAAGCCAAGCTGTATTGACTCCGTCTTTCCCTTGGACCCTTCAGCTGCGAAGAGAGGGGGGGTCTGCTGCATGGGCAACAGCAGACCCTCCATATCACCCTGCCCAGGCTCTGTAACTTCAGCTTCACTGGAGAGGACACTCCAGCGTCATCACAAGATGTCGATTCAACACGGGAGGAGACAGATACCGTGTCACTCCCGAGTCGGACTGCACAGCCATTCTCGGCGGTGCAGATAGACTCTTAAGAATCTACACCATCGTCTCTCGAGATGGACGGCTGCCGACGATTGAAACCATGCTAGAGTTTCTGAAAATACAACTCATAATGACCATGTCCTGTATCTTCCTAAGAGACTACAAATCTCAGTAGTATTGGATGGTACACATGATACTGAATGGTCTCACCTTCTTATGGATGAGCAGCAAAATCCTTATGGGTCAAAACCTATGAATTTTTTTTTTTCCTGCCACCTCTCATGCAGACTTAATTTGGATATTATTAGTTTCTATTTTAAGGCTCTTGTCTTTTCTTTTTCACTCTTAAGCCTTTGGTGCCTTTATGGAAATAATGCCCTCTAAATGATTTGAAAGGGTAATCTTGTGAAATTGTTTATACAGCTGAGTTATAAGATAATTTAAAGCTTTCAAGTTTCATCCTTGCCCCCTTCATTAGATCTGTTCTCTGTTCCTCAGCTTTCTAATTGCAAAGAAGACGGCTAAAAGCTAAGTCAGTTAAGGACTTCTCTTTTTTTTTCTTCTTTCCTTCCTTCTTTCCTTCCTTCCTTCCTTCCTTCCTTCCTTCCTTCCTTCCTTCCTTCCTCCATTCCTTCCTTTCTTCCTTCCTTTTCTATAGTAGTGGCCTGTGGATACTGATTATAAGGGGGAAGATTGCCACATCATTGTTATGAAGACTAGAATCAACAAATGTAAACTCCATTGGTTTGATTAATGTAATTTTACAAAGATATTTAGTACTTCCTATGTGGTACTAGGAATGGAGAAGTATAAGACTTTATTCTGAGATTGAATTTAATTTTCATGGTATGGCATATGCTATCAACAATTTTTGGTAAAAAATAAACAATTTTTCTAGCATGCCACTGTATAGACTAAAAATATACAAAATATGACATTGTGCCTTTATCCTAGTTCACTCTTATTACATTTTCCATGTTGTTGGGTTTTTTATTTGTTTGTTTGTTTGTTTAATTGTGATATCAATTGGCCTATAGCTTAGCATTTTGTATAGCAAGCATGTGCTTTAGAGTATTGATTTAGAAGAGTGATTTTCAACCTTTTTCTTTTTTTAACTTTATTTTTATTGTTGACATTATTACAGATGTCCCCATTTACCCCACTTTGCCCACCTCCACCAAGCTCCCGCCCCCCTCCCTTCTCTCTGACCATCACCACACTCCTGTCTGTGTCTATGGGTTATACATATATGTTCTTTGGCTGATCCCTTCACCTTCTTTCATCCATCCTCCCCTCTCCCTCTCCTCTGACAGCTGTCATTCTGTTCCACATATTCATGCCTCTATTTCTGTTTTGTTCATCAGTTTATTTGTGCATTAGATTTCACATGTGAGATCATATGGTATTTGTCATTCTCTGACTGGCTTATTTCACTTGGCCTAATGTTCTCCAGGTCCATCCATGCTGTTGTAAAAGGTAAGATTTCATTTCATGACATACATAAACTAATTACTAAAATTCTGCATCATACCAAAAAATATATTTTTTACCAATATGACAAAAAAAAATAAGTATAACTTTGATCCATTCATACCGGGTGACTATTGTGTTGGCTGCTTTTTAAAATCTGACAGTCTCAGGGAAAAGAAGTCAGTGCCCCCTGACTATATAGTCAGGTATTGCATGTTTTTAAAATTCTCTTAGTACACCAGTGTGCCACGGCACACGGGTTGAAAATTGCTGATTTAGAAGATGGACATATGGAGAAAGGGAAAATAGAAAAATATATTTTTTAATTTTATGAAGATATTTGTAAATATAGATGTTTCACATTTTTACACACAAAAAGTAGAGCTTAGAGTAAGACACAATGTGGCAAATGCTGCAGGAAAGGAAGAAATCATGTGCTGTGCAAGCACAAAGAAAGGAGAAGTTAATTTCAGCTCTGGGAATTCTATGTGAATATAACACTTGTCCTGAGTGCTGTTAAGTGCAATAAACTAAAGTGCCATCAGCTTGCATCTGTAGGTCCTACATTGTATTGAAAGTGCTGCTGAGTCAACCGTTCTAACCTATAGAGAGGTCCACAACAGCTTTTATCTTACCCCTAAAAACATTTATTCTTCTTTTTCTGTAGATGTATCAGAAAAAAAAAGTTGTTTGATTAAATGGACCAGTGTCAACATATCTGATGGGTTCTTTAAGATTGAGTCCTTTTAATGAGCAAGGAGGATGAGTGCGTTATATGCAGAAACCATTCAACAGTGATGAACAATGAGACCAGTTATACAGACATCTTTAATTTCATTTACTATAATAAAAGTACTTGGATACACTATAAAACATCTCCAGGCTAATATTTAATGTATTCTTTATTTTCTTCTTTCACTTATAAACATCACTCAAGTTTGTACAGCAGTGCTATTCTTTGAAAATCTAGGCTTCTAAATACTGACTTAACTCCAGTTGATTTTGAATGATGAGCTATCACACCATAAGTTTTAATTTTTAAATTAAAATTATTTAATATGTTTTTTACAATATGGTCCATGACTATTTTATTGAAAGTGTCTGAGGCTATTTATAAATATAAATGAGTTATATTTATTTTGATTAATATAAATAGAAGAATAAATTTATATTCTATAACAAAATATAAATATATATTACATAATATATATATATATTTAAACAAAGCCTAGAAAAAAAACTGGATCTGTTTTATAGAAGCTACTTAATATTACTACAGCACATGATTTCCCTGATTTATAAATAGCATCACTAGCCTATACCTTTATTAAGCACTGCATAATAAAATCATTTCATAGAAAATAACTTTTCAGTTCTTACTTCAGTGTGTTTTTATTGAGCTATGCATGTCTTTGTACATATGAAATTTCCAATTATTTATCCCGTATAGTTAAGCTCCATGCTTACAAAATATAGAGCCATCTTTGTATTTCAGCCTAGTACAACTATTAAGTTGTAAAGTTATCTTTTATGGGAATTGATGTTTCATTCCCAGGACCATGCATTCTTCTCTTTTCCCATATGTCTACTGGGCTTTTGTTAAGCATATACCATCAAGCGATAACAATTACCACCTTAACCTTCACCCCAGTGTGAAGTTAGAGTTATTAAAAGATAAAAATACAGGTAAATATTGATAATATACATATAAGTTTTCTTTTTCCTTTTCAGAATATACCTAAAACAAGAATAATTGTTGAGTGCACTTTGGTCTATTTGATGTCCTGTAATTTAAGGGATATGGGATTACAAGTGACACAGTTATCGCATGTCTTCATAAGGTCTTTATTATATACACTTCCATATATATTAATATCCTTGGCCTTTAAAGCTGAAGTGGGAGGTCCTGTTCTTTACCCCAAGCCTAAGCTGCTAATGCCTTCCTCAGATTGTGTCTACACATTCTTAGACTATACTGATGTAACACACAAATCCTTGAGAAGTAAAGCAATATCTTAAATAATGACAACCTATAGTATTAAACTTTCTGAGTTAACTGATAAGTTTTTTTTTAAGTTACTTGAATGAAAATGGTTTTGGACTCATGTAATAATGGCAGGTAGCATTTCTGAGAATTTATAGGCAATTCTAAGTACTTTATATATACTACTTGTTTTAATACTTTTAACAACTCTATGAGATAGAAATTATTTTTATCCACATTATATAGATGGATAAAATGAACACAGAGAGGTTAACTACTTGCTCAGAGTCACAGAGCTTGTAGCTTGTGTTTGAACTGAGATACTTTGGTTTTAGGTATAGCTTTTACATTTTACCAAAAAATAAAAAAGAAATTATATATATAAAGAGAGAAATAGAGAGAGAAAGGGAGATAGAATATATGTGTACATGCTCAAATTCAGTGTTTTCATTTCTTTTATTATCCTCACCTGAGGACATTTTTTCATTGCTTTTTAGCGGGAGTGGTTGAAGAGAGTAACATTAGTGGGAGAGAGAAGCATTAATCAGTACATGCCCTGACCAGGGGATCAAACCCATAACCTTTCGTTTAGGGATGACCTTCCAACCAACTGAGCCACACATGCCAGAGCAGTGTTTTCATTTCTTAATAAGAAAGACATAGTGGGTACAATTTCACAACTTACTATTATAATTAAACTTTTCACAGAGAAGGATGAATCACTTCCCACCTTTTTTTTTTTTTAACTAGGCAAAGAAAGTTATTATAAACTTTTGTTTCAAACTTTATTCCCAGGCTTCTTCAGCTTAATTAGCTGCAAAGAATGATTTGTGTATAAGCAAAAACTGAAAATAGCCGCAGTGTCCAGGGGGATTTGACTTAAAAATATTAGAGATCTAGATTTTATTAGATCCATATACAAAATTTGAAAAAGTAGCCAATATAAAATAGCAGCTCCCAGTAACTTCAAGTTTATCTTCTTAAGAAATTAACTCAGTTCAGTTTGCTTCATTCTCAGAAGCCTCATCAAAATTTCCCACAAGATCTGGAACTTCATCCTCCTCCTCCTCTCTGGAAGCAAGGGGTACTTTACCATTCACAGTTGTTTGGACAGAGCTGCAGCCATTCTCCTTACGCTAGGCTGTCTGTCTGCACCAAGCTGGCTTAAGATGCAGGGTGAGCATTTCTATCAGCTGCTATGTCTCAGGATGGCTTGTAATAGTCAAAGTGTTCACTGCCAGAGATGCCTGACCTTTAGGGTTGTTAAAGTGGATCACTATTCCTTTGATTGTGAACATATTTACCTCTTCAATTCCAGAGATATAGTTTACCCCTAACTCCTTTCAGGAGAAATGAAGTTCTTCATCATCTGCTATAGCTGTCCTGTGAACCACCTTCTTCTTTCTACTAGCACTACCTTCCCACTAATGCGCACCTGTGCTTTGCAGTTTGGTGAGTTTTTCTTGGTTCGTGATAGTTTCTTTTATCTTGTTGGAGAGGGAATGGGCCACTTGTTGTGGAACTAGGTTTGGTGCTCAGGGAGTCTTGGGAAGATGAGCCAGGATAAGCGCCCACACACAGAATGCAAGATGGTGGCTAGAGGCTCTTCACACAGTTCCTACTCTTTTATTTTCTTTACCCTTTCTGAGGAAAGAAAAACACCAATACAGATAATTTTCAACATTTTCTAGTATTATATAATTTCTTGGAACATGGCCTACTGGCAACTACTTTTTCTTTTCTTTTTTTGGTAATGGCAATGAGATACTAGAGACTTGGAGAATGGCTAAAAGGTTAAAAAAATTCACATTTCCTGCATTCCCAGCTTCACCAGTAACTGTTTGTGAAACCCTTTCTTGTATTTGAAATAGAATGAATTTTATTTTATTTTTGTGAAAAAAGACACAACTATGCTCAAATCCATTCAGTGATAGAAGGAACTCCACATAATGATCTACAATTCTAGGTCAACCTAAATTATAGCTTCAACTGTCTCCAGACAAAAATTCATAGTTCTGTAACTTGATGCTTCCAGGGGATTATCTATAGCAAATGTGCTAAAGACAGTGAATGAGAATTAAATATCCTTCACAATAGCAAATTGGAATCTTTAGACTCAAAAGTAATTTCTTTGGTGGTTTTTATTTAAGTACTATTCTTATGTACCTGTTTAAGAAATGATGAGCTATCTATCTTTGGAATGATTAATTTTAGGCTCTTTGCATATGAAGAAGGTAAATAAGGAAAACAAAACAAAATAGCAATCATACCATAGTGTCTTTACTATTTCTTTGATGCAAAATGGAAAACTAACTTCACAAAATTATTTGAAATTTTCTGTGTGAAGGAGGAGCATTAAATTGCAAGTTCTGAGATACATACAGCAGTGCACTGATAAACTGACTATATTTAGCCCTGATTTGCAGTGTTTGGCTAGTTTCTGTGTTATAAATACTCTCACTATGAGCTGGTCTCAAGCTGCCAATGATTTTAACAACTGGCTCCCAAAATTCCCCAAAGCTTTGTAATCACTTCTCACATACAACTAAATGCATAGTTCTATGACTTGGTTACTGAGTTTATTTTTTTACTATATATATATATTGTAAGTAACTGCAAGTTTCCTTTGGAAAAGGTAGAATAATTGAAAATTTTACTTTTTTTGCAAATTTAAACATTTAAAAATGAAAGCCCTGGGGGAAAATAAAGAGCATGGATAGACAATAAAAGACCAAACAAATTTCTCATTGTGAGAAAATGAGTATAGGGTAAGCACTGTTATGGATCAAATTCGGTTCCCCCAACCCCATTTATATAATGAAGCCTCAACTCCTAGTACCTCAGAATGTGGCCTTATTTTAAAAAGGGTCTTTGTAGGTGTAGGCAAGTTAAGATTGTGTCATAGAATGAGCCCTAATTCAATATGACTGGTGTTCTTATAAAAAGGGACATATTTGTTCACAGAAATAGACATGTACACATGTGAACATGGTTTATAATGTAGTTAGGACTCACTGAGGTAAGGGTGGTTAGGTAGGAATACAATCAGGCAGGCAAAATGAAGTGTCACTGCAACCATGCAAAGAATATTTAAAGCAATGGGTTGTGATAAAAAGCATCAAATAATGGGAGACCATAGAGAGGCAGTGTTAGGGAAAAGGTACAGTCAGTCTCTTTGGAGGCAGAGAGAGTTGAGTTTAAATGTTACCTCCATCACTTATTAGCTGTATCAACTGTGAAAGTCATGTCATCTCAATAAACCTCATTTTTCTTACTTAAAATGAATGGATGATATGTGTCTTAAGTTTGGTTTTAAATTATGAGCAACCAAATGTAAATACTCTTATGCATACATACACAATGGTTCTCTCCCTCTCCCCCCCCCCCTCAAAATAAATAAATAAATAAAAAAATTTTTTAAATGTAAATGAACATTTACTACGTGCTAAGTACTGTTCTTAGAACTTACAGGCATTAACTTATTTAATACTGACAACAATCTTATGAAGCAGATACTATTTTGATTTCCATTTTATAAATGAGAAAGCAGGAACAAAGCAGTTTTCTCGCGTCCAGATAGATGATGAGTGTAAGAGCCAGGATTCAGAGGTTTTCAATACTATTCTATACTTCATCTCTTCTAGAATTAAAGCTATGTTTTCAGACAATTACTTAGTCTGTGACAGTGAATCTGTATTCCTTTTCCAGTGATTATAGAATTGCTAAACAGTGAGTTTCAGTTAAGGCAATTCTGGAAAATAGTTTTCTACCAGGCAACACTTTCTATATGGAATGTTCTTGGCCAGGAGAATATTTGTAATAAACATTTTTGCCTTCTCAGTGATTAATTAAAATATAGAATTTGCTTTTGGACTTCAGAGCAAGACAACACGGTTATGTGTCCTCTACAGGGGTGGGCAAAAGTAGGTTTACAGTTGTTCATATGGAAAATAATACAATAATTAATACCAGAATACTCACAACTGTGAAGCTACTTTTGCCACACCTCTGTATTTAATTACCTGATATCAGATCTGAGAAATTTAATGGACTTTTATGTTTTAACATTTTAACCTACAAAGTAATTTAAACATTTTTTTGGTGGCAGAGTGTTGTAGTAAGTTTATATCAGCTCACAAAAAGTGGTTATTAAATTTTCAGAAATTTGGCAAGCATGTTGTTAAATACGACTAATATTAAAAATTAAATTATATATGAAATAATTTATTGAAGGACACTTTGTATTTTTCCATTGTCTTGCCCACTGTGAATAATGCTGAAATGAACATAGAGTTGCATATATCTTTGTGAATAAATGTTTTCAAAACATCATGGTAAGTGAAATAAGTCAGACAGAAAATGTCAAGAACAATATGATTTCACTCATATGTGGGATATAAAACTGGAAGCAACAAATAAGAAAAACAACAAACAAAAACTCATAGGTACAGACAATAGTATGGTGGTTACCAGAGTAAGGGGGTTAATGGTAAAGGGGGTCAAATATATGGTCACATGAGAAGATTTAACTTTGGGTGGTGGGCACACAGTGCAATGGATAGATGATGTACCATAGAACTATACACTTGAAACCTATATAATTCTATTAACCAGTGTTACCCCAATAAATGGAATTAACAAAAATTATTTTAAAATACAAATAAGTAATATATAAACAAATGTTATAAATAATCAAAACATATTATTTTGCTAATTATTTACTATTATCTCTGTTCTTGAGGTTATTGACTTTTTTTTGTTTCGATGAAAAACGAAAGTTTGAACAGTATGCTGTTTCATATCTCTTCTAAACTTTGTCTTCAGTGACATCAACTTGGTAGTTGAGATTGGTCAAAGTAGGAGCATTTATTCCAGTTATCCATTAACCACAAATCAGGGACCCCCCTACTCACTCCCATCTGACTGTTAAACCTTTGTTAGCACATCACTGCAAAGCTAACAGACTGCGTCAATGCTCATACTTAACCTTAGTACTATCACTTGAACTGCCATACATAGGATTTCAGAAACACAATTAAAATATCATTTGCCAGTAGTTGGTGTTACTAGAGATCCACATTGCATAACGAGGCCTTCTGTGCCATCTAAGAGATCTCAGATCATTAAAGTGCCCATCTTATTTTTTTTTTAAATCCAGAGAAATGTTTCCTCTTGTTTGAAGAAACTAATCATCAACTTCCATTTTTTATCTCCTGAAACTTTTGTTATTTGTATTCTTTGAAATTTTACTTTATATTTTATCTTTATATTCATGAAAATTGTTTTTCATCACTGATCTTATTTCTTTTCAACTCAATTATTTTCAAGCCTATCCCCACCAAAGCCTATGTGCAAGGGGACACATTGATAAAGGTATAGCAGTGATGAAGTCTCTCTGTAAACCAAAGTGAAGCTTAAACTTTGCAAGAGGGAAAGTACAAGAAGGAGTCAAAAGGACAGAGAGGCATGGTTGTCTAATGGTTCAGGGCACAGTCTCTAAAGACAAACTGTTAGGATCCCAATTCCAGCTCTGCCAATTAATACTATGAGACTTTGAGAAAGTTACATAACCTCCCTGTGCCTTAATTTCCACCTCTATAAAGTGGAGATAATGATTGGATCCATTCCACAGAGTTGTTGTGAAATAATAAATGTAATGAATGTAATTATGCAGAAAATTACCTGGTACATGATCGGTACAATGCATTTGTAGCTATTCTCTCTTTATACAAAGGATGATTTTTCTACCCACAAAACAACAGGGAGATGGGTCTGTCATTTCTTATACACTTTTAGTCAAGACTCTGTTTCATTAATAATATCTAAGGTAGCTCATATACTTAATCTATAGAGAAATTTAAACTTTGGGGTAAATGTGTCCCAAACTACTCTTCCTTGATTTTTAATTACACACACATTGCATGGGCTATTGCAGTTGGAAAATGGACAAGCATAATGGAACTGGCAAATTTATTTAATCTATCTGAATGTGCTGCATACAAGTCAGTTGTGCACGGACCTACTTGGGTCGTTTAAGAGAACTAACTAAATGACATCCTATGTGAGCAGATGGTTGTTTGGCCATATGTAGACAAAGCCTTTGGGATGACCCACTTGGGATCAAGGCCCCAAAAAGACAGTTGACTTCTACTAAAGTGTATAATGTTAATATTCTTAAATATAGTTTAAGAATTGTGAATCTTTATTTAATAGCTGTTGTATAATTAAATATATAGGATCCCAATGGAGTTGTCCTTATTTTTTTTACATTTCTCTATTATCTAGTGACTCAGAAGTAATTATGGGTGAGGATAATTTGATTTGAAGTTTTAGATGTAACCAAAGTTTAAAAACATGAGATCTATGTATATAAAGCAAAGGACAATTTAGTGGTGTTTTATGAAATACTAATGACAATGGCAATATACTGTTTACTTTTGTTCTAGGCTATTAAGAAACCCATTAGTGCAACAAAAATTTGTTTTTATTTTCTTCTTATTTAGAGATTATGATTATTAGTATTCTAGCTTTCTAGTTGATATGTTTCCATAGGAGGAAAATTATAGACACTTGCTCACTAAGCTGTACCAAACACAAATCTCATACATTGTTATTCCCATTATATAGCTATCACCTGACCAAGTTTAGATATAAAAATAATAGGCCAACTGATTATCATTATTGGTTTGTAATGATAGTATAAGATTTTTTATTCTGACACCAACTCACAACTTTTTGTGCTAAGGAGCAAAAATACCTTGAATAATGAAAATCATAGATAAGAAAAAACCACATTTAATCAATTAGTTTGGAGCTAAATATACAGGTACAGCCAGTATGACCCATGTGGATGACTTAGGGAAATGTTAGTTATATTATTTATATGGAGTCTCTTCCACCAGGTGTGTAGGAGACATAATCCTAATTAAAGAAATTATTTACTTTGTTTCACCTGTAAGGTTACCTAATTATTTCTTTGTTTCTCATCAAGTAGACATTTGAATGTAGGGAGAAAATTTTTTAATATGAATGTTATAGTGATATAGTAAAGGCGCTGAAAAAAAAGATAACTATCAATTCAGTGTCATTATTAAGATTTTATTTTAGGTGACTCAACAGCTTTCTTGAGTGTTAAAACTAAATATTTGTTTTAGAAACTCAACCCAGGGTGCGTGCACATGCTGTGCATGTGTGTGCACATACAAACAGTAGTACTCTGAGTGGTGCCTTGCAGGAACCCCATGATCTTGTCATTGTTTTGTGAAAGCTTGAATATATACATATGATATCAGAGATTGCTGATTCTCTAGGAGTAGGCACTCTAGAACCCCATGCTCTAGGCATAAGCACAATCTCATTTATGACCCCTTCTTATTGCCTATGGCTTCTTTCTTTGGCATCTTTCTTTCTTTTTCTCTGTCTGCAGACTTTAAATTCTGTGCATCTTTTTGTCCTCTTATAAGGGAGGACTTATCTACATGGCTAGTTCAGGAAGCAGACATGTAAAAAGCATTGTGAAATGTGTGCCCTCCTGCCATATAAGTTTGAATTTTCTGAAGAGATGTCACTTGTGTACAAGAGGGCTTTTGATGCCTCAGTTTGTGTCTCACTCACATAGAATGATGCACCCAGTGCCTTAGTTGTAATCATAGACATAGGGGTAATAATTACCAAATTATTGTATTTATAAAAGACAGATAATAACATAAAACAACAAACAATACCAAAAGGGGAAAGCATAGAGGTCCACAGTGAATAAATAATTGTTTTCTTGTCATTCTTCTCCTAACCAGGAAAAATACCCATCATTATTGTATCAATACTAGGGACAGCAATTGAAATAACTGGTGTGTTTACCTAGGGAAAAGAGGACCAAATGGGAAACCAGAAAATTTATGAGCTAAAGATTGACTGGAAGCAACTGTCTCATTTTTCCAACAGAAAGTGAGATATATATTTGGAGAACTGATTTTAACTTATGGTTCAAAGGTAATTCAGGGGAGAAAGGTTGTCTTAATGATGCTGGCCAATTACAAGTTTATATCTACTCTCTGCAAAGGAACTTCAATCCATACCTTGCACTGTATACAAAAATTAAATCAAAAGGGGTCATGAATTTAAATGTAAAATCTAAAACTATAGAACTTCTAAGAGAAAATCTTTGTGATCTCCTGTTAGGCAAACAGTTTTTCAACATGACACCAAAAGCAAAATCCATAAAAATAGAGCGTCATCAAAATGAAAAACTTCAGCTCTTCAAAAGGCACTTTTAGGCAAATGAAAAGAAAGCCACAGACTGAGACAGGGAGTGAGATACTTAAAATGCATATGCCTGATACATGATGTGTATCCAGCATTTATAAATAACTCTCAAAACTCGATAGTGAGAAAACCAACAGCTCAAAAATATATACAAATGCTAAATAAGCACTTTAAAAGATGCTCAACATTATAAATTAGGTAAATGCAAATTCAAACCACTATGAGTTACCACTACACACATGTGAGAATGGCTTAAATTTAAAAAAACTAATTGTACTGTTTTTAAAAAGTATATGGATATACTGGAACTCTGGTACACTGCTGATGGAATGTAAAGTGGTACAACCATTTTGAAAAAAGGATGAACAGGGTTTTTTCTTTTTAAAACTTAACCATTCATGTGCCATATGATTCAGCCACTCTACTCCTATTTACCTAAGGGGAATAAAAGGATTTGACCATATAGACTTGTGACAAATGTTCACAGCAACATTATTTTTAGACCAAACTGTAAATAACCCAAATATTCATGAATAGGCTCATAGATAAAGAAACTATGATGTATAACAACATGGATGAATCTCAAAATAATTGTGCTGAGTGAAAGAAAATAGACAGAAGTACATACTGATTTCATTTTTATAATGCATTTATATTACAGCCAAATTTATAGGAACAGAAAGCCAATCAGATGGTCAAGGGATGAAGCAGCAGTGTGAGTGTGGGGAGATGAGTGGAAGGGAGGAATTACAAAGGAGCATGATAAAACTATTGAAAATTATGTTTTTTATTGCATTGATGGTTTCATGGGGAACATATACATATGTGAAAATATGTAAAATTGGGCCCTGGCCAGGTAGCTCAATTGGTTAGAACGTCATCCCAACCCACCAGGGTTGCAGGTTTGATCCCTGGTCAGGACACATAACAAGAATAAACCAATGAATTCATAAAAAAGTGGAACAACAAATTGATCTCTCTCTCTCTCCTCCTCTGAGTCAATAAATTAAATTTTATAAAATTGTATTCTTCAAGTATGTACATTTATTGTATGTTGATTATACCTCAAAAAACCTGTTAGAAATTATGCATTTTGACCTTGCCAAATATCATTGTTTTACATGAGAAATTTTATTTGTAGGAGATAATTCTTCCAATGGGCCCAATTGTAAGGCATTACAGACTTTTTTACATTTTTAATTATGAACAACAGTAATAAGGTTTCTGAAAAGTTTATTGCTATAGAATAAATTTTATTTAAGAAAATTTTGTGTTATCTTTCATTATCAAACAAGGAAATGCCAACTAGAGAGCAAACTAGTAAAACATGATTTTTTCAGAATTATGAAAGCTGTTTTGGCTTATTGCCAGTTCTGCAGTACACAGTGTTAAATGAAATAAATAAAAATAAAATCTAAAAGAATGTTAAGCTTAAATTTTCATTTCATTCTTAACAAACTTATGAGCATCATGTAGACCTTTGGACACCTGGGAAGATTTGTGAAGAAACTTAACTTGGCAAATATAATTTGAAACACATGGGGCTGAGTCATGACCAACTGATTTAGATTCTGGGATTGAATACCTGAACCTATTATAATGATATTAATAGGAACTCAGAGAAATTAATGTTTTTTTCTCCTAAGGATAACAAGCATAGAAGATGCTATTACTAGAAGAAATTTAACTCTCATTGGCGAAAGCTGAATGGGAGTATTTACTTTTAACTAATGGAAAACACTGAGCAGGAACTACATTTCCTGAGTCTTATCTGTAGTCACTTTTAAGGACATCTTCTTCTCATCTGTCCCGTCAAATGTTCCAAGATTTTTTATTTTTATTTTTATTAATGGTATGTGAAAGAAAGGAAGGAAGGCAAATTGCAGAAAGCAGAACATTTACACCTTTCCCACAGTAATTTGTCAAGACAACCCAGTGCACAACCCACTACCATGCCTCTGTTGAATTGGTGATAATATATAGCCTGGAGATTAAGAATTTAATGCAGTTACTACTTCCACTAAATCTTAATATTGCTTACTCTTAAACTAAAATTATGCAATATAAAATAATCATGACCAGCACTTTTCAGGTACATAGAATATATGTTGCAAGGCATCCTGCTCTGTACTTTATAACATTTAAATTTAATCTTCACAAGATCAGCAAGGTCTGTGTTGTTTATCTTCTTTTTACAGAAAAGGAAGCCAGGCACCAAGAAACTAAATAATTTTCTCTTGACCACACTGTTACTGAGTTTGTAGAATTATGATTTGAACCCAGGTCTTTAATTTTCAACCACATACCTTTTCCACTACATGATTCTTCATTTTCTCTACCTGTGTCAGTAAGTACTCTTTGGTACTTTGGGTCAGTCAGGAAGGAGATATATAAATGAATATCCATGAAAGGTCACTCTGAACTGTGAGTAGGAGAAAGCTAAAATCATGTCAAACACCTCAATCGATGTAGGTGTGAAGCCTCGTCAGGAGACCAAAGGAGGTTTGGATGATATAATGGAACCTTGAGTGGTCTCTCCTTTGTTATTTTGTCGAGCAGTTCTTTTCCATTGGATACCTACTAAATAAGAGAAAGAGGGGACAGCTTCCTTAAGATATTTTTTTTCCTGACAGTTTGCATAAGGTAGTACATAAGTCTCTAGTCTTAGGTCTGGTATAACATGACAAATGATAATATCACTAGTATTTTCTTTAATAATTTAAAAATGTACCTTTTAAAGACATACATTTCATTGCTATGGATATATCTAAGATAAATTAAAAAAAAAAAAAAAAAAACATGTCCATGGAAAAGTTTGTACACAGATGTTTCTAATTACATTACATAATAGCCAAAAAGTGGAAAAAAACAAAAGTGTCCACCAACTGATGAATGAATAAATAAGATCCATATCATGTAGACATTACAACATGGATATAAATGAACCTTGAAAATATGCTAAGTAAAAGAAGCCAGTCACAAAAGACCATGCATTGCATGGTTCCATTTATATGAAATGTCCAGAATAGGCAAATCTATAGATATGCAAGATTAATGATTGCCTAGGGCTTGAGGGTTTGGAGGTGGTAGAGAATGAGGAGTGACTGCTTGTGAATATGGGCTCTTTTGGGGGCAACAAAAATTATCTAAACTTAGATTGTGGTGGTGGTTGGACAACACTGTGAATAATGCACTAAGAAGCATTTTATTGTACACTTTAAATGGGTGAATTATATGCTACATAAATTGTATTTCAAAAAAAATTTTAAAGATAACCATATAAACAGGGTATATATAATCAACCTAGATCAAAGTAATCTGGAAAATCAAAGAAATTCCTCTTAAAAATTAAAGCCAAAATGAAACAAATAAGACTAAATACATGTCAAGTTGGTAGCACAGTCACACAGAAAAGAAATCTTTTAAGTATCTGTAAAACTCAGTAATTTGAATGTACATTCCAAGGAGATATAGCCTTAAGACAGAAAGACAAAAAGAAATGTAAAAGATATTTAGTAATTATATTGGTAATTCTGTATTATAGCTAACATGTCTACAATCAAGTTCTGATATAATCATTAACTTAATTATTTACCCATAAATATCTTCATGTTTTTAGGAAGTTTTGCTTTAGAGTAAGTGAAAAGAGATACAAATACTGATATCAAATGAGGTAAGGAAAAATCCATAATCTTAAATTTGAATTGTTAATAAATTCATGATACATTTTTACTTTTAAAAATATTTAGTTCCTAGCTCTATCCACAGAAAAAGTCTTGGAAGTCATGTCAAAACATTAACAATAATCATTGAGCCCAGATTGAGTTATCTAAAAATCCATTCTTACTAAAAAGAACAAACTCTCCTTGGAGAAATATGGCTGATTCCACATTTCAGTAAGAAGTGTATAAGATTAGCATGGAATGTACAAGATAATTGTGCTACAAGGCATAGAAGGGATCAGAGACCACTGTGGTTGTATTAAGAGGACTGATGAGACAACTTTGAAAGGATGTTACAAGCCAAAGATGGGCATTTGTACATTTAAAAAAAAGGGACTCCCATGGATCTAAGCAAATACATTAAAATGTATGAGTTCAAAATGAAAGAAAACTCATTGGTTGGTCACCTTTAAAGTTTCCTAGATCACCAAATATTTTTAAAACTGGGAAAATAATTATTTTTCTCTTGCTTTAGAAAATCTGTAACCAAGCATTTTTTTCTTGTTATACAAACTGTATAACCAAATAGTTGATGAGCAAAAGTTCTTAATAGAAAAATTTAAGCTAATAAGTGCAGAATGACAGAATAAGGAAATAATCAGGCTACAATACCTAATGAAATAATGCATTTTGACTGCTAAAACAATTATCAAACAAGAAAATGCCAACTAGAGAGCAAATTAGTAAAACATTATGATTTTGTCAGAATTATAAAAGCTGTTTTGGCTTATTGCCAGTTCTGCAGTGCACAATATTAAATGAAATAAATAAAAATAAAATCTAAAAGGATATTAGGAATAATTCAGGGGGAACTTCATACTGGGGAGATTAGGCTGACAGAAAATGAATCCACTGATAAATTTTAAATCTCAAAAACAGAGACAACCAGGCATTATGTGCCTCTAGACCTGATTTGATCTAAAGTAGTCAGCATCATCCGAGATGTATTTGTGTGAAGAAAATTAAATTCAATTATCTATCAATTACCATTTTACAGAAAACAACAGAGGGTAAAGGAACATGCTAAACAACAACCCAAGGAAGCAATAAACCAAGTCCAGAATGGGAGAATTTCTGTAAGATAAGTGTGCCACTTTTTAAGCAAATAAGTGGCAAATAATAACAATTTAAAATATTTTTTTTACTTAGTAAAAGATATCTGAAAGACTTATCAACCAAATGCAATTTGTAGATCCTGTTTAAATCCTGACTAAGAAAACTAGAAGGAATTAAAGTAGTCCAGATATGAACTTTTTTAAAAATATGTTTTATTGATTATACTGCTACAGTTGTCCCAATTTCCTTTCACTCTTCTCCCCTCCACCCGGTGGCCCCCCTCCCTCCAGTTGTCCCCCCCTTTTAGTCCATGTCCATTGGTTGTGCATATAGTTCTTCTCAACCTCTTCCTGTCTACTCCATTCCCTCCTACTATGCTTCTTAATTCCTGTACCATCTCCCTCCCTCTCCCCCTTCCCCCTCCCTGCTGACCTCCCCCCAATATGCTCCCCATACCTATAGTTCTTTTTACACTCTCATTGCCTATTTAGTTTGCCTTTGTTTCAATTCCCTAGCTTCTGTTGTTGGTTCTTGTGATGCAGTTTTCATTTTAATGTTCAAAGTTTTGATCCTCCTTTTTCTAAACCAGTCCCTTTAACATCTCATATAACAGTGGTTTGGATCTGATGAACTCCTTCAGTTTTATTCTGTCCTGGAAGCACTTTCTCTGCCCTTCTATTCTGAATGACAGTTTCACTGGATAGAGTATTCGTGGCTGTAGGTTTTGGATTTTCATTACTTTGAATATTTCTTGTTAGTCCCTTCTTGCCTGCAGGGTCTCCCTTGAGAAGTCAGCTGATAGTCTAATTGGGACCCCTTTGTACATGATTCTTTTCTTCTCTCTTGTTGCTTTTAAGATTCTCTCTTTATATTTAACTTTTGACAGTTTGATTATAATGTGTCTTGGTGTGGTTCTCCATGGGTCCAGTTTTTCTGGAGCTTTCTGTGCTTCCTGGACCTGTAAGTCTATTTCCTTCCCCAAGTTTGGGAAGTTCTGCTTTATTATATTTTCACTTAATTTTTCAATTTCTAGTTCTTCTTCACCCTCTGGCAATCCTATAATTCACATGTTCGATCTCTTATAGCTGTCCCAGAGGTTTCTGATCCTCTTCTCACTTTCCTTGCTTTCTGTTTCCTCTTTCCGCACTGGTTGACTGTTTGTTCCTTCCCTATGTTCCAGTTTGTTGGTTTGATCTCTGGATTTTCTTTCATCACCAGCTGCCTCGTATATGTGTTTTTGTTCTTTTCAGTGTGAGTGGTTTTCAATCCTTTGTTGTATTTTTCCAAATCTTTTGTTAATTCTGTAAGCCACCTTATAACAATAGCTCTGAACTGAGCCTCTGACAGGTTTCTTATTTGTTCATCTGTCAGATTCTTCATCTGTTGCCTGGTGAGCTACGTCACCAGGATTTCTATAGTTGTCTGCCTCATTTTGACATATTTGCATTTTGCTTTGCTTCTTGGGCCAGCTATAGGGGGCGGAGCCTGTGTACTCGTCACAACCCAGCAACCGGCGGTGATCTGCAACCTTTTTTGTCGCACTGTGGCACTTTGTCGTCACTACTCAGCGACAGGTGGTGATCTGCAACCTATTTCGCGGCGCTGCGTCACTTTGTCATCACTACCCAGCGACCGGCAGCGATCTACAACCTTTTTTGTGGCGCTGTGGTGCTTTGTGTGGGGGCGGGGGTCCAAGATGGATTCCTGCCGTTATTCTCTGCTGGGAGACCAGGATCCGTCCTCCCGCCCCCTCGGCCTCACCGTCGGAGGCAATGCGGTGGCTGCTTTTCCCAGCGTTGGGGTCAGGAGCTGCTGGGGCTCGACTGCAGCCAGTATTGCTCTCCCGATGCTGCTGTCCCTGGTGCCATCGCAAACAGCACCACCTGCTTTCACTCTTCCTACCTGTCTGATGAGCGCTGCTGGTTTATAACTTTGTACGTTTGGCTTCCGTGTAGTTTTATTTTCTGGAATTTCTAGTTATCTTTTGTTTCGAAGTAGTTGTATTCCTTTCTAGTTGTAGAGGGAGACTAAGAGCGTCAGTCTAAGCCGCCATCTTGGTCGGAAGTCCCAAATATGAACTTCTTGAAATGCTGTGTGCCCTATCATAGTAAGTTTTGGGGCATAAAAGTTAACAATCTGCCAGGTATATATACATAAATATATACATATATATATACATACACATATATACATATATATATACACACACACACACACGCATATATATATGATTATTGATTGGTTGATATGTTAGCCTAGGCAACTTCTAAGATACTTTTCTTCTTTTTTTTTCTATTAACTATATTAAGTTAACTATTTATTTTTATTAAACATTTCCCATATTGCCCATTTTGACTATAACATTATTTACTTTCCTAACTGCCACATCATCTGACCTCTTGCCTATACATTTTCCTTGTTTGTCTCTCACTAAATTGTAGGCCATGAAGTCAAGAATATCTCTCTTTTGTATATTGCTATATTCCTTTCTTCTTTTTTTATTGTTTTTCTTTTCTATTACAGTTGTCCCACTTTTTCCCCCATTGCTCTCCCCCCACCCCCCGCCAGCCCACCCCTTCTCCCACAGTCAGTCACCACCCCATTGTCCATGTTCATGGATCATTTATACTAGTTTATTGACTAGACCCTTCCTATACTTACCTGACTTCTCTCCCCACCACCACCACTCCCTCGGTAACTGTTAGTCTGCTCCTTGTTTACATGTCTCTGGTTCAATTTTGCTCTTTTGTTTGTGGTGTTCATTTTTCCTATATTAGGTGATATCATATGGTATTTGTCTTTCGTTGCCTGGCTTTTTTCGCTAAGCATAATTCTCTCTAGTTTCATCCATGTTATCTCAGATGGTAGGAGTTCCTTTTTTCTTTCTGCTTCATAGTATTCCATTGTGTAAACGTACCACAGTTTTTTGATCCACTCATCTACACATGGGCACTTAGGTTGTTTCCAGCATTTGGCTATTGTAAATAGTGTTGCTATGAAAATAGGGGTGCATAGGTTCTTTTGAATTGGTGTTTTAAGATTTTTCAGGTATAATCCTAACAATGGAATTGCTGGGTCAAAAGGCAGTTTCATTTTTAGTTTTTTGAGGAAATTCCATACTATTTTCCATAGTGGCTGCACCAGTCTGCATTCCCACCAACAGTGCACTAGAGATCGCTTTTCTCCACATCCTCGCCAGCACTTGTTTGTTAATTTGTTGTTGATGGCCGTTCTGACTGGTGTGAAGTGGTATTTTATTGTGGTTTTTATTTGCATCTCTCTGATGGCTAGTGATGTTGAAAATTTTTTCATATGCCTATGGACCCTCTGTAAGACTATACTTTCAGGGATAATTTCTATAGTTCGTTCCTTTCTTCTTGAAGACATTAATTCTAAAATTATTTGAAGAAAACTACTCAATATGAAATATACCCAAGTATGGTAGATATTGTTTCCAAAGATGGTCAGAAC
The DNA here is from genome assembly GCF_987537825.1 of Furipterus horrens. Lineage (NCBI taxonomy): Eukaryota > Metazoa > Chordata > Mammalia > Chiroptera > Furipteridae > Furipterus > Furipterus horrens. The sequence continues at coordinate 150,697,842 of NW_028327175.1, read as the reverse complement.
TATATCTCCCATTCCATATGCTATTTTGCAAGGAGGCTTTGCCACTTACCCATCAAGAAGTGAAGTCTCTCTTTCTCTGCTCCTTGACTCTGGGATTGCCCTGTGACTAGCTTTGGCAAACAGAATGTGGTGAAAGTGAGGCTGTGTAACTTACAGTGCTGGACCTTGAGAAAATGTCTGCTTTATCTTTCTTAGAGCCCAGAACTACCGTGTAAAGAGATCCAACTACTTTACTGGAGAGATGGAGAGGTCATAGAAGAAAAGAGATGCCCATCCATTTCCTAATTATTCTATTTATCTCAGTTGAGCTAACAGCTATGTCGGTTATTTCAGTGCCACACTGAACAGAGCTTACAACTGATCCGTCAGCTGAATGGAACCAAGGAAATGACCCCAGCCGAAGCCACATGGTGAAAAAGAATTTATTCAACTGAATTCTACTCAAATTATTGAGCAAATATAATGATTGTTGTTTTAAGTCATTGGTTTGAGACCAGTTGTAATATAGCAATAGATATCTTGGGATACACAGACTAAAACAACAAGATGTAGTCTTGTCCTTTGTAAGTCTTTAACCTATGCATAAGCCTGATGTAAATATGGCAAAAATGTGTTATATCAACAATAGTTTGCTTCACCATCCAACTGGCTGCAGATATGTGAATATTGAGAAAATAACCATAACACTGAACAAAAGACACTCTACAAGGACTTTGGGTTTAAGCAAGTAAGATGGTCCTTAAGTGGGATAAACTTAAGTCTTACACAATAGTACATAGTTGAGAAGAAGAGAGACAAGGTTATAAAATAATACCATCTTTCTGATGGCTGAAATGGTGAGACATCAGCATTATTACAATTTTATTTCTTTTATTGTTCTTCAAAAAGAGAAATATGTAGTTATTAAATAATGCCATAGAATGTAGAGAAACTTCCAAAAACAAATACAAATATGTTTCTACAGATTTGAAAAACCATGACCATGTGAACATTTTTTTAATTTTTATTTTTTTATCATCACCCAAGGATATTTTTTCATTGCGTTTTAGAGGAAGAGGAAGGAAGAGAAAGAAACATCAATGCAAGAGAGAAGCATCGATTGGTTGCCTCCTGTACATGCCTCGACTGGGGATCATACTCGCCTGGTCCAGGGATTGAACTCACAACTCATGCATGTACCCTGACTGGGAATCAAACCTGCAACCTTTTGGTTATGGGAGGATGCTCCAACCAATTAATCCACACCAGCCAGGGAAAACATGTGTACTTTCATTTTTAGTAATCCCACCCTTATTATCCTGAGGAAACACTATATAACCCTCTTAGCTGTGGTGGTGGTGGTTGTCATTGTCATCACTGTAATGAACATAAAAGGAGAAGAAAAGGACACAGAGATAGGAACATAGCAAAGGAAGAAGAGAGGAGGTGGAGGAAGGAATGAAATGATAAGTACTCTTGGTAAAGACTGAGAGAGATAAGGTGAATAAGGATCATAAAAATAATGAGTATGAGATTTGCAAAGAAATTTTCTGTTTATAAGGAATATTAATGTATGTTATCTAATCTTTTTAACACCAGCTAATGATGTTTCATTATCTACATTATATGGAGGAGGAAATATGGATGGGGCTGAAAGACTGTTCCTTGATTATTAGTTTTTCCTATTTAAAATATTTATTGAATGTACACCTTGTGAGTCATTATGCTAAGTGCTAGAAATGTAATTGTTAGTGAAACAAACATACTCGATGCCCTTATAATTTAAAGTCTGGTAGAGAAGAAAAATGCCCTTGAAATAATCACAAAAACAACTGTAAAATTTCAACAAATTCAAGAACCACGGTATTATGAAAACATTGAAAAAAAAAGATTTGATTTAGTCAGATAATTCTGACAGGTTTTTAGACAAATTGCGTAGTTATCTTGCTTAAATCTATCTTAAGAATATATTTCACCCAAATATTGTGGTACATTAAGGAATCAATAAGCATTTTCAAGCCACTCTTACATTTTTACAATTAAATAAATTTTCCAAGGAAGAAATAAAAACTTGACTTTATTTCTATGCACAGTCCTGTGCCTCTACAATGCCATCATTTATTGGATCGGGATTCCATATTCTGTAGCCTTTGGTCAAAAACTGGCCAACAAGGATGTGTGGAGAGATAGGGCTGGGTGGGGTGGAACCCACTCTAGAACATGAGAATTTAACCACCCATTATGTGCTCAGCTATGAATGTATAACTCAGCTGTCAGCCAGAAGATGATTTAATTCTGTGCCTCTATACCTAGGTTTTCCCCTTTTAGACATTTCTAAATAAATATTATCTTTATGCACCACCAAATAGAAGAGACTGTGATCAGATTTGTATTCACAAACTTCTGCTCTGGAAGAAAAGTGTTCAGTATAACCACTGAACATCTAGTAGCACTTCTACTTTAAGGACATAAAACCTAAATGAACTGGTCTTCTCAAATAACCCCACATGGTTTCAGATGTTAGTTCATTAATTCTTCTAACAGCCATGTCCAACTTTGATAAGAATAAACAGGAAACTACAATACAAAGAGTTGAATTGATGCACTCTGGATTCCCCAAACTGAACAGGAACCAGAGTTGTAAAGCTCGTTTTTCTCAATATGGACACAAGGATTTCTGAATGAAATGGCCACTGTTGACCTGTCCTAGAAATGTTCATTTTTATCCTAAGTGCTAATGAATCTATTTAATAGTTTATTTCTTTTGTTCCTACATTCAATTTGAGAATCTTCACACTTAGATATCTTCTGCAGGCTTTAATTATTACCCAAAACTGAAGTTTGGGCTTTTAAAATAATTCTTTTGTCTTATGTTATTTTTATAATAATTCCATGTGACAGTATTTGATCATAAGCTTCAACACTACTATCTTTTCAGTCCATCCTACTTGTCTTCCCATATCTTTCCAATCTCTATTCACTAAATTCTTAGCTATCTTACAGTTACTGATTTTTTAAAATTCCACTGTGGTTAAAAAACATAGTTTGTATGAATAATATCCTTTATTGGTGAACATATGTGCACTTGAAAATAATGTGCATTCTGTAGTTGCTGGGAGTATCATTTAAGCCCAGATGGTTGGCAGTGCCATTCATATCATTTATGTCTTTACTGAATTTTGCCTAGGTTATCTATCAAATGCTGAGAGACCACTGTTGATATCTCCAACTATGATAATGAAATTGTCTATGTCTCCTTTTAAATCTGTTGATTTTTGTTTCATATATTTTAAAACTGTATTATTAGCTATATACATATTTATGACTGTTATTTCTCTCATGAGTTAAACTTTTATCTTTATGAAATGTTTCTTTTAATCTCTAGTTGTCTTGAAGTCTTACTTTGTCTGTTATCAAGCCCCACCAGCCTTCTTATACTTGTTTGCATTAGTATATCTTTATTATCCATTTGCTTTCAACCTATTTGTGCCTGTATTTTAAAGTTTATTATTGTAGATAGCATATATTAGGGCCTTTTATGGTCAATCCTTTACAATTATCTCTAATTTTTAATTGTAGCATTTGGTTCACTAGCATTTATTATAATTGTTTATATGGTTAGATTTAGATCTTATTTTTGTTTTATTTTTGCTTTTCTCCTCTGTTTTGATTACCTTTGGTCCTCTTTTACTACCTTCTTATGGATTACTTGAATTTTCTTAGAATTCCATTTTAATATTGCTCTAGACTTTTTAGCTATACCTATAAATATAAACAGTATACACTTAACAACGTGTTAGGGTTAGCATTATTTAATTAAAATGTAAAAACCTTGTACCTGTGTAGACCCATTTATTGCAAATCTCCATTTTTATACTGTAGTCATCATTATTACACTACAGAATTAAACCTTCCAGTACAATGGTATAATATTTTTTAAAACAGTCACTTATTTTAGTAAGAGAAAACATAATCTTCTATATTTACCAATATGTTTACAATTTCAGATTCTATTTATTTCTTCTGAGCTTTCATCTAATACCATTTCTCATCACTCTGAGAGCTTCCTTGAGAGTTTCTTGTAATGTAGATCATCTGACAATGAATTATCTTCCCTTATGTAAAAATGTCTTTATTGTACCTTGAATTTTGAAGGATATTTTCACTTGGTGTATCATTCTGGGTTGATAGATTTTTCCATTCAGCACTTTAAAAATTGTGTCTGGTCTTCATTGTTTGTGAGAAGGAATGAGCAGTTAGTTATCTGATCATTGTTTCCCTGTGGCTGCCTTTAATATTTTCTGGATTTCTCCTTTGTTGAATTACACACTACCCCTCCCTCCCACACATGGGTACCTTCCAGTGGCTGTGGCTGTCCTGGACTTTGTCCTCGGGTTCTTTATGTCAGAGAGACTACTGGTTTTCTATTGGAGTTTTAGCCCATGAAGTGCCTACTGTGGCTTTACCTCAAGCTAAAATCCTTTTTATTTTTTATCTTGTTAATTTTTACACATTGCTCATGACTCAGCTTTATTATCATCTTTTCCAGAGAGATTCTCTGAATCTCTATATTCAACTGGATGTGTCCGTGAGTTCAGAATGCATTTGGCTATGTTTAATAGGAAATACTATTACAGAGACTTGAACAAAACCATGTAGGTGTTCTTACCCAATATGAAATTTAGAGGTAGTCAATTCAAAGCTGATATAATAGCTAAGATAAGGCATTAGAGACCTAGCATTTTCCCGGTCTATTTGCACTTCTATCCATGTAAAGCTTTTGTCCTTAGAGCCTCAAAATGAAAGTTATATCCCTAGACATTATATTCATTTTCCAGGTAGGAGAAGAGGCAAGGACACTTGATGAGGTTTCCAACTTAATCTGGTTTGCTTAGGACTTGCTCACTTTTAACACTAAAAGCACCAAGTTCCATTAGTTGAATCAAAAAAATCACATGAGATACACCCATGGCTTTTGCTTTACACGCCTAGAAAATATCCTGTAAAAAAAGAGCCTATTCATCCTTCTGCAGAGTTACGATCTGACCATGCTGTGGTCAGAGCTCATGTTCACAATTTTGGATTGTGATTACATATGGGTAGATTCCCTGGGTCATGGTATTAACAGTATAGTTGATTTTCTCCAGGAACTATTCCAGAATTTACTTAAGTAACTTTCCCTATGAATGGCTTAGTTAAATATTGATATCATCTTGGTTATTTTGCCAAGTTTTTAAAGTAATAGTTCAACATTATGTTACAAAGTAAAGCACATATAGTAATGAGCAAAATCAAAATACATACTGCTCTTAATGTTTTCAAATGTTAAGTTCAAACAGTAAAGTAAAACCAAATAAGCACAAAGAAATCTTAAATTTCTAATAGATCCAATTAATAAATTTGTAATTAAATACAAATATACTAAAATTAAAACACAAGATCATTTATATTTATGCTAATCATACTTCAAAAATTTAAATGTTGTTTTAGAGAAAAAACATATTTTTCCTGTGGGTAGAGTTACCTTAATCAGACTGTTTCTGTTATCAAAAGAGTTTGAGGACAGCCAACAAATCAATATTAAGTATGAATTCTAAGACAATTAAAATATATTTCTAGCCTTTTTATTAATTGCTTCCTTCAAACATAAAGTAATATTTCATAGTCTTGGGAACAAGATATAGATATTTCCATGGTAAACATAACACTATACAATCTAGCTAAAAATACGGAAGGTCTTTCTTCTGATATTATGTAAGCACAGTGAGGGATGTGTAGTATGTGCACAGTATTGTAAAAACACACAATGAACATAATAGCCATTAACATTTTCTTTTTCCTTGCCTCATTTTTTTCATTCCAATTTTGCCATGAACCAATGATTACAAAGAGTGAATACTAATAAAGGAACCCTTACCTTTTAATGAAGACATTTTTCATATATTTTCTTTCATACCTAAGAATTATTTTACACAAATGCTTCTCAGCCATGTTTCAGTAATGTAAAATGTGCTTTTCTTTTTTTCTACAAATGAAACCAAGTAGTTTATTTTAATGTTAAGTATCTCTTGGGCCAGAGATGCAATATTTTTTTAGCAATGTTCCCTGAACCTCAAGACTCCCAAGAAACCACTTCTTTGTCTTCAGTTGCCGGTTTAACATAAGTAAGAATGTAATTGTCTTGCCTGAAGAGCTGGGAAATAAAACCTCCTAGAAAGCTTAGATTGGATATATGTAGAGATATTTGAACAGAACATGGCCTTCCTCAGTAAATTTTAATGAGTTATTAATTGAGGAAGTATGAGAATTCCAAATAATATAGCCTCATTGGTGACTCCTATATCAAATCTAGGCTATCCCTTCCTGTGAACCCTACAGTCACAGCCTCATTTAAGTCCTAGAGCGCATTTGTTTACCTCAGCTTGTTAACTTTGTCTACAATTCAGTCCTCAACTTCCAAATCCAATTCCATTCTAGCCCATCATTTAGAATCATTGTGTCTCTTCAGTTAGATCTCTTAACTACCAAGTATACTCTTCAAAATCCCTATGTTTTCAGTTCTCTACTACTAACATAGTATAATAATAATATACTATCATTTAGGAAATTTCTTTCTAAATTTTTCACAGCTACTGGTGTAGCTTAGAAAATAGAAATACTGTACAGTAATTATACCAGCACATTGAATGCTCAATTTTAAGTGGTCTAACATGCAAATATTAGGTGATCCTTATGACATCAAGACAGTACAAAATTATGAAATTTTCTTCAATAAATTATTCTTATTTTTGAAAATGCTTTATTTCATTAGACTTTTATTATATCCTCTATCATTAGAACTCTTAATTGGACATCGGCCAATGCAACGAAGACTATCTCTACCCTCCATCATTTTACATTAGTCTAATAGCACAAAGTGTCCAGTTCCCATGTTTAAGAGCCAGGAAGCACCCACACAGAAAATAAGTGTGTAACACTACACCTCCCCCTTTTATATTTACCTCTTGTCACATCTTTAAGTCAAGGCACATTTTAAAGTATATTCTAAGTAATGTCAAAGACGTCATCATTTTTCTCATAGCATATGGAAGGGGTGGAATTTAGGAAGACTAAAAATTAGTAAGGTGGGTAAGTGGAAAATATTATAAAGTAATGGAAACTTCAGTTTTACCAGTATGTATATAGATTCATATTTGCTTTGTGGAGAAGGATCCTGCAGGGGCTCTGATTTAATTAATTTAACCTCAAAGCCTAGCAGAGATATATTCAAAAATTGAATATTTATGGAATAATATGATTGATTGAAGGATAATTTTTCATTTGAAAATATTATTTATGTTGCCCGAAGAATAAAATTTATTACTAATCAAGTAGAGTATAAAGGATACCAGATACTAAACAGGTAGAGTAGAAAGGATTCTGGTCAAAAGGATGAATTGAGTCTCAGCCATTTACTAGTGATAAAACTTCTAGCAGGTCATTTCACCTTTCCAGACTCAATTACCTTATTTGAAAAATGGAGACTGAATTCCTTCTCATAGAGTATGATGAGAAAAAATATAAAATTAGAAAATTGCTTTATAAAGCCTGAAATATACACAAAGGCAAATGATATATTTAAGTTAAAATAATAAGAAAATAGGTCTAAAGTTTTATCTAAGAATAAAAATTTCCTGAATGTTTTTTATACATATAAGTTTAATCACATAAAAATATAGTATTAAAATTCAGAGGAATCTCAGAGATCAGATTTTAACACCCTTGTACAATTGAATAATCTGATGACTAGTGTTGCTAAGTGCATTGTTCAAATGTATGGGCTGTATTTGTGTGTGTACTAAGACTCTCTTTCCCCAAATTAAAAATGAATGTTACTTTGCCTTAATGTGGTAAGTGATGAGAAAATATTTGTCAATAGCATTCTACATAATAAATATGGAGACTTTGACACAGAGAGGTAAAATGTTCTACCTTAGGGCACTTCATATGTTCAGGATAGAACTAGTGAAATACACACATGCACACACACCACAGCTCCACAGTTCCTCTTCAGATGCTTCCAAAGCAGATAAACATGCTTCCAGAGCTACTTTCAGAAATTCATCAATGTAATATTTTAATTCAAATATAAGTTTAGAAAGTTACTATTTCTCAAATTTTTAGATATACTCTCCTGCAGAATGTTATTATTCATCTACTAGTACCTTTTTTTCATCCACTGCCTTTTTTTCTAGTTCTAACCCAACCACTACATTACTTCCTATCATGGGTGATATGCCAGTTTCCAAGGACATTCTATTCATTCTGACAATGAGGAAGGTATGCCTAAGGCACTGACATCTCTAGAAATGCTGCTATAGTTGACACTGCATTTAGAAGATGTGAATCCATGAACTAATTCTTTAAGCTATAGTTATATACTGTTTTCAACTGATGGTTTGCATTCTTTACCCCCTCTCCCAGCCCACCTCTTTTCTTTTGTGAGTTGTTATGGACTAAATGTTTGTGTCCCCCCATTTCACATGTTGAAGCCCTAAGATGCAGTGTGGCTATATTTGGGAATGGGTCTATAAAGAAATAAAGTTAAATAAATTTATAAGGGGAGGGCCCTGATTTGATAGGACTGATGTCATTATAAGAAGAGATACCAGAAATTTTTCCCCTCACCCCAGTTAACAAAGAAAGGGCTATGTGAGCACAGAATAAGATGACAGTCATCTACAAACCAAAAAAAAAAAAGGCCTCAGCATGAAACCCTCCTTACTGGCACCTTGATCTTGGACTTCCGAGCCTCCAGAACTGTGAGAAATAAATTTCTGTGTAAGCCTCCTAGTCTGTGGTATTTTGTTATGGCAGCCCTAATGGCCATAACAACATACCATGGATATAAGAGGAGTTCTAGATATATTTCTCTTGGTTGAATGGTAGTGGTTGGAGAAATTACTGTGTGTGGACTCATTTGAAATCTTATGGCTGCCTTGTTGGCTTCTTGATTGGCTACATACTGTTGGAGTATCTCAATACAGATGAATAATTTTTTTTGTATTAAAATCTGGCTGGCTTTTTCTTTTTCTTTTTTCTCAGTGGTTCCTACTAGTTGGCACAGTTGGTGCTATTAACTTTTTCAGAAACACAGATGTCTTTTCCTGGTATTCAGAAACAACTGAGTCTGTATGCTCTTTTCACTTGTTCCTTTTTTATCCCTGCTGAATCGATGATGCATGGTTGCCTTTTTATTGCTATGCTGAGGTTTATTCCATTACCTCACACTTTTTGTTCATTAGACAAACACAGAAAAGATGACAAATAGTCATTGGGAAAATAGCATGTTAAACAAAATGCAACAATAGTTTCACAGAAAATGTCATGTCCAAGACGCATTGTGTCTCAAGGAGAAGAATCTAAAGATACTTTGTGTGGTAAAAAAGCAATTTTTTAAAGCTGTGGGAAAGGCACCATTTCAGTCTGATTTATAGGTGTTAAACATTGAGCAAAAGAATGGTCAAGTACACATTTGTCCATAGCTCCAATGTATTCCTTGTGCAATTCTGTAAGACCCTATACATACTTCTGTAATACCACTTAATACACTGAAATGACCTCTTTCCCTGTTTGTGTCCTTCCAAAAAAGGAATCTCCTTGAAGTTAGGGATTTAATCTTAGCCCTCTTTTCCCAGCATTTAGCACAGCACATTACTCATAAAAGGCTCTCAATAAATATTTGTTGTATTGAATTACATTAAAAAATGTTCAGTGGATCTGTTTATATGAAACCGGCCTATATAATTGCTTAACATTGGAAAAGCAGTATTTCCCCTACTGCTCACACTCCAAAGCATTCATTGAATTGTACACAGTAGATATTTTGCCACCTAATTAAACTGAATGCACATAGATAGACTCTTAGGAGGAACTGAATTTTTAAGTAAATTTCAACAGTACAAAAATGATTAATTGATAGGTTACTTTTGTTTATGAGAAAGGCTAAAGAGAAATTTTTTGCTCCATGAAATAGAAGGGCTAATTAAAGATATGAAAGGCTAAGCATGGTCAGTCAGGCACTTTCCTTTCCTCCTGAATGAAAAGAAGCGTGGTCAGAGGAACCAAGTTAAATACAAAGTATTTAGTATTTAATAGTAAGGGAGTTGAAATAGATTTGCTGAAAACCTGGGAAGAATCTTTGTTGCAAAGTAGAATGAGTCAGCACTTAGTTTTCTGAAATCATATTTGATTATTTGATATTTTCAAGATCTGTTTTAGTTTATTCAGGAATCTTTAAAAAAATTTTAACATTTTTATTTTGGAATAATTTTAGATTTATATTCCCCAGTATTAACCTTATACATAATCATGATGTTTATGAAAATGAAGAAATTAATATTGCTAAAATACTATCCACTAAACCATAGACTTCATACAGATCTGCTCAGTTTTTCCACTGATGAACAATTTCTATTCTAGGTTCCAACATAGGATTCTACATTGCACTTAGCAACTCATGGTTCCTTAAGTTTCACTTTTGAGTCTTAAGATTTATGGTTTACAGAGCCCTCATATCATGTCAGTTGTATGTTTTGGCCAGTTTCTGATTTTAATTCTCTCATCTTGCATTCATCATTTGTTCTCCATACACAGTAGTTTTGTAAATCTCTCCCTAATTTACAGTCTCTCTTTGGCCCCTTTTTCTCTCTGTCCTGACTCTTTTTTTCTGAAGACCCCTGGCCTCTGACCAGACAAGCAATCTACATAAAGTAAATCAGCTGAAATGTACAATTTTCACTTTCCTTTACATATCTGAACCCTTAGAGAAAACACATAAGCAGAGGTTGTCAAATCAATCTGACAGCTTTATTAATGTTACATTTAATTTGTATTATAACATAGTGTGAATTTTTAATATTCTTTTAGAATTCGGGGCTAAATGATAACTTTTTGTCCTTCTTAATGCTTACCATTTGAGAATCTCATGATTCCTTTATAAAAATAATGATTTCTTTCAGTTAAGGCATTACTTAAATGAGGGTAAACTATTTTATTTCAGCCATTCTGTTAGAGAATATTAGAGCCCATGAATAGGCTTTAACATGTCCATGAATTAATAGAATTATGCATTTAATATTTTATTAAAACATCTCTTGATTCCAAAAAGCTGAAGAACCATTTCTCTGGAGCTGAGGGATTTGGGGAAATTGATATCATCAAGTAGGTTTCACTTTGGAATTTTAAGGCAAAAACTATTTGAAGCTATAAAATAACTCCCATATACCTGATAGTCACAAAATAAATATTCTTTCTTTTTTACATAATAACTTAAAGTTCATTGTGATCTATATTTGTGTTAATAATTATTATATTTTTAACCCTATGTTATATTTTAGTATTCTTTTTTTACTCTATATCCAAAGTCCTTTCCAGCTTGGTTATTATTCCTCCTGCCTGTGCTTGTCTCTGCGTCACAAGCCATTCTTTCATCTATCATTCCTACCCCATTACTTTCCCCTGACAGATGCTTGCTGAGCATTTGCCTGCTGCCTCCTGTATTCTGGTCCCTACTCCTCTGCTTGCTTGCGGGAAGTGCTCTGGCTAACAGAGTGTGTAACCATAGGGACTGGTAGTGCCAACAGCATACCAAGAACACAATTCTGGAAAAAACATTAGTTTGACCCTTTCATGGGATCTTCTTAGCAGAAAGCAGCCCATGTCCCTGGGTAGAGTTAGAACTTTATAGCACAGAAGTAAATTTAAACATAAAGAAGCCAGTATCCCTTTTCATTTGAGAAGGCATACTTTACCTAGTCATTGGAAGGGAAAGGATGAGAGGTTAGGAAGATAAAAGATGAAATAGTGCCCCTCCTTTATCCATTTTCAGGCAAAGTGTTTCTATTATGGTTCCCACAGAATGAGAGAACCCTCCTACCTACCGCTTTCCCTATCAAAAGCCATGTGATAGATAAGCAGCTTCATCTGCTTATGTATTATTTTTAACGACTATAAAAGGTTAATTTCAAATCCAGCTTTTAAATATTAAATGTAGAATGTGGCTCAATAATAGTTAATATCTATGATGATTATTATTACCATAGTTCTTTTTAATGTGCAGTACCTCTGTACTAACCCTGGCTGGTTTGGCTCAGTGGATTGAGCGTCGGCCTGCGAGCTAAGTGTCGCTGGTTCGATCTTCCAGTCAGGGCACATCAGAGAAGGAAAACTCTGACTCCAAAAAACCTCCGCTGCCTTGCGGCATACCTCTTCAGGGGAAAGGCTAAGGGAGTAAACCCCAACAGAAAATCCGGAGCCAGAGTCCCTAAGGCGGTTTGACGTTGTAGTCAACACCGGCAACTCCTGCGGCGCACCTGAAGCCAAGCTGTATTGACTCCGTCTTTCCCTTAGACCCTTCAGCTGCGAAGAGAGGGGGGGTCTGCTGCATGGGCAACAGCAGACCCTCCATATCACCCTGCCCAGGCTCTGTAGCTTCAGCTTCACTGGAGAGGACACTCCAGCGTCATCGTAAGATGTCGATTCAACACGGGAGGAGACAGATACCGTGTCACTCCCGAGTCGGACTGCACAGCCATTCTCGGCGGTGCAGATAGACTCTTAAGAAGCTACACCATCGTCTCTCGAGACGGACGGCTGCCGACGACGATGACCTCTGTACCAGATATTCTGTTATGTGTTTTACATACATTATCTCTAAAACTAACAATAATGCTAAGAAAGAAATATTATTATTATTATCTTTTCTGACAAGGACACTGAGGCTTAAGTAATTGGTCCATGGTAATCTACTGGCAAGTGGTCGGTAGACCTGGCCTTCTACTAAGGCCTGCACGTGGCTGAAGCCCAAGGTCACAAACTGAAAGCTATGATGCAATTCAATGACTAGTTGAAAATGAACTGTTCTTGTTAGGTATTGCATGCAAGAATAAGGATGGCAATGGGAGGGAGAAAGGGAAGCAGAAATATTAGGAACAGGGAGGTACATTTGAGACTGAAAGATTGAATAAAGATATGTGTTCTATTTATGTAATTAGATTTTCTTTTCTTTGAGGTCAATTTGATTATTTTATTTATTTTTAAATTATATTTTACTGATTATGCTATTACACTTGTCCTAATTTTTTCTCCTTGTCCCCCTCCACCCAGCACCCACACTCCCTCACTCAATTCTCCCACCATTGTTCATGTCCATGGGTCATGAGTTTAAGTTCTTTGGCTGCCCCCTTTCCTATACTGTACTTACATCCCCATGGCTATTCTGTAACTACCTATTTGTACTTAATCCCCTCATCTCTTCATTTGTTCCCTCAGACACCCCTCCCATCTGGCAACTATCAATGTGCTCTCTGTATCCATGATTCTGTCTCTGTTCTTGTTTGGTTAGTTTGGGGGTTTTTTTGGAATCATTTGTTGATAGATATATATTTTTTGCCATTTTACTGTTCGTAGTTTTGATCTTCTTTTCCTTAAATAAGTCCCTTTACCATTTCATATCGTAATGGTTGGATGATGATGAAGTCCTTTAGTTTTTTCTTGTCTGTGAAGATTTTTATCTTCCCTTTGATTATAAATGATAGCTCTGCTGGGTAGAGCAAACTTGGCTGTAGGTCACTGCTTTTCATGACTTTGAATATTTCTTTCCAATCCCTTCTAGCTTGCAAGGTTTCTTTTGAGAAATCAGTTGATAATCTTATCGCAACTTACCATTAGACAACTAACTTCTTCTTGCTGCTTTTAAGATTATCTCTTTATCTTTAACCTTTGGCATTTTAATTATGATGTGTCTTAGAGTGGGCCTCTTTGCACCCATTTTGTTTTGGACTCTCTGTGCTTCCTGGACTTGCATGTCGATTTCCTTCACCAAATTAGGGAAATTTTATTTTATTACTTTTTCAAATAGGTTTACAATTTCTTGTTCTTTCTCTTCTCCTTCTGGCACCCCTATAAATGTTGGACATCTTGAAATTGTCCCAGAGGCTACATATACAGTCCTTTTGGGGGAGGGATTCTTTTTTTTGTTGTTCTAATAGGTTGCTTTTTGCTTCCCTGTGTTCCAAATCATTAATTTGTTTCTCAGCTACATCCACTCTACTGTTATTTCCCTATAAATTGTTCTTTATTTCAATTAGTGTATCCTTCATTTATGATTGGATCTTTTCTATGCTCTTGAGGTCCTCACTAAGTTCCTTGAGCATCCTTATAACCAGTATTTTGAACTCTGAACCTGATAGATTGCTTATCTCCATTCCATTTAGCCTCTTTTCTGGTGTCTTGATCTGTTCTTTCATTTGAGCCATATTTCTTTGTCTCCTCATTTTGGCAGCCTCCCTGTGTTTGTTTCTATGTATTAGGTAGAGCTGCTTTCACTCTGTGTCTTGGTAGTGTGGCCTAATGTAGTAGGTGTCCTATAGGTCCAATGGCACAGCCTCCCATATCATCCAAGCTGGGTACTTGAGGTGTGCCCTTTATAGGCTGAGTACATCCTTTCTTGCAGTTGAGCTTTGGTTGCTGTTGGCAGATAAATGGGAGGTATTTACCCAGATCAGTCAGCTATAAGAACTGGCTGTGACCACTTACCTCCAACCTCTGCCCTCCATGGTGGATCAGCTGTGCAGGGGCAGGGTGGTGGTGCTCCGACATGGTCTGTAGCTTCCCCCTGGGTGCACCAGCCCTGGGGTTTCCTGGGTGGTGCAGGCCAAGGTCAGCCCCTACCTGTTTTTTGCCCAGGGCATCCTGCCTGAGCTACAAAGCAATCTGAGGTGACTGCTACTTGTGCTGGGCTTGGAGATTCCCAGGCGAAGCCAAGCTGTCAATCTAAGTTGGCTGCTGCTAGTACCAGGCCTGAAGCTCACTGAGGCCAGCTGTTGCTTGTTTGAGAGGATTTAGTAAGTTGTGAGGCATGAGCCAAGGCCAGCCATTCATAAGGAAAAGCAACTTGGATGGGGCAGGGTCTCTGGGGATCTCCAAGGCAGGTCAAACAGTGTTAGCCAGGTTTATGGAGTCTCAGATATGGCACCGGCTTGCTGGCTCTGTTGGGGGAGAAATTAGAAAAGGGACAATGGACTCTGCTTGATTTGATGTAGACACTTCAGTTCCTCCCTTTTTGCCACTGGTGCCTTTCAAGCCACTACCTTCGTGCTGGAGCTCAGAGGGAGTAAGTATAAGTAGGTAAGTCCATGTGTGGGTTCCGTAAGAGGAACTGCTTGGGGCTCTAGAAGTTTCTTCCACCAACTCAATCCCCAATGGTTTTTGCAGCCAGAAATTGTGAGGATGTATCTTCCTGGCACTGAAACCCTGGGCTTAGGGGCCTGGTGTGGGTCTGTGACTCCTCAATCCGTAGATAACCCTTTCAAATTTTTACCCACCACATGAGGGTGAGGGACCAGCCCATTCTGTGTCTGTGTCCTTCCTACCAGTCTGGATGGATGTGGTTTCTTTAATTCCATAGTTGTCAGACTACCATTCAACTCAATTTCTGATGGTACTGAGTGATGTTTGTTCCATATTTTAGTTGTAATTTTGAGGTGGTTGTGTGAAGAAGTGAGCCATGTCTGTCTATGCCACCATCTTGATTGAAAGTCTTGATTCCTTTAAGTGCCTTACATATAATAGGTGCTTAATAAACTTTAAAAATGGAGAGGGAAAGAGGGAAGGACAAATGATAGATGAGCTGAAAAGGAAATGAAGAGAATGAGAGATAGTCAAGATGAATGAAGAAAGGGAATAATGGGTAATGAATAAATATGTGGGGAAAGAGTAGAGAAGGAGGCAAAAAGGAGACAGATAAAAATGAGTTAGAGGAAGATGAAGGGATAAAGCCCAAATCCATTCTCTTTTCCTGGCCCAGACAACACTCTGGGTCTGGACTTCTGGTAATTTTCACTTTTGAATTCAGTTCTTTAAAATATCAATGATATTGTTCACCTCTATGATTTACAAAGCAAGGGAAGAGATAACCAGGAATTTACAATATACATGCAGGTAGCAATAGCCCAAAATGGAAGGTGTTTTGAGGGCCATAAGTGGGCTGAGGAGGGGAAATGACTTCTGATTTGGATGGGTAAGACTTTCTGAGTGAAAAATTAATTCATTACTTGACACATTGGTAAGGTCACAAGTTTAGACTTGGCAGCAGTGAGATTGAGGGACCATCATTAGCAATAGTACAGAGGGGGAAGAACTCATGGAATCATTTATTTTGCTGGAATGTAACACACCTATCTATTTCCTTGAAACTCCTTACTTTCAACTCCTGACCCTCCCCCACCTTCCCAGCAGTTCATTTTAGACTTACCAGTTCTTTTCCTCTTCCCGTTCCCTAAGTATCAGTTTTGGCTACATTCTGTTCTTGGGTACATAGACACTTTTTAGGAACCAGCTTAAGCCTTCTTGGCTTTTCCTGTCTCTGAAGTGCTTGTCCACTTTTTTTCAGCCCTGCCACAGCTATAATGACCAACCCTGGGTGCTGCTGCCCTACTGACTTCATATGCTTCCAATCTATAATGCCTTGTCTTATGCCCACTGTGTGCTTCTTGCCTCCCAATTTGGGGCTTTCTTATGGCCAAATGACTCATAAGATACCATGGAGACCTCACTGGTCACTTATGCAGGGAACAACACAGAAGTGAAGGAGATGTGTGAAAGTTAATGTCACAGGACAAACTAGGTAATATGAGATGGGAGTCAGAATTTATATATTCTTCTTCCTTTCTGATCCCTCTACCATATACTGCTGAGCTCAGGTTTCTCAAAAAGTAGTCCCAACTGATATTAAGCAGTAGCCTTCTGGGAAAAGTAAACTCTTATATGACCTTCTTTCTTCCTTCACTCATTTCCTTTTGCAACTCCTGATTCCACTGGATTGTGCACCCTAACAAAGTAGTAGCACAGAATCTCCAATCTGGGGCTTTACTTTCTGTAAAACTAAAGCTAAAACATAAACCTTCTCCTTTTCCTCCCCCTTCCCCCCTCTCCTCCCTTCCTCTTCCTCCTCTTCTCTCGCCTTCTCTTCATCCTCCTTTTCTGTCCCTCCTTCCCTTCCTCCCTCTCTTTTTTTCTATTAATAATCTCATCTACTCCCCTGGTTTCAAATGCCATCTATGTACAGGTAAATTCCAGATACACTTCTCTAACCTAAACCTTTCTTCTATAATAGGCAGATACAGCTATTTAAATGTCATCTGAGTATTTCTACTTGGATTTATTACAGGTGTCTCAAACTCCTCTAAAATAAAATTAACCACTTTTCTCCAACATCCAGTTGCCTAAACACATCTTTGGAAAGAGTCTTAGCAACTCCTTCTCCTTTCACCTTTTTATTCTGTATATTAACAAAGCTTGCCAATTCTCTGTTCTAAAATCCTCCCTGATTCATCCATTTCTCTTCATTCCTACTGCAGTATTCAAGTTTGGACTAACATCATGTCTTTCCCAGATTTCTACAACATACTCCTACAGGTCCTACATATTATATCCCCCTCAAATCTCTATTCTAGCTGTGAGCCAGATTGTTCGTCCCCAAATCATAAATTTTATCTTGTTACAACCTGCTGGAAGTCCTTCAAAAGCTTTGAAGTAAAGTCCAAACTCCTTAGCATGGCTTCTAAGGTTCCCAATCCCCTACACTATCTACCTCTTTAAATTATTCTCTCATCTTTACCCTGCCATGTTGAATGCTCATATCCTTAAAACAGCCTGACTCTCTTTCACTCAATGTTGGTTCTTTAGAAAAGTGCATTCCTCTTTCTCAGTTCTTCCTCTTGCCTCTGATTTTCCTCAGTTTTTCCCATCTCAACAGGAATGACACTTTCTCATGAATAAGAGTTCAAGGTAAAGGATCTGAAGCAGTTTTAAGCAGTTTTGATCCTTAAATTGTGGATTACAATTCAGATGATTTAGAATAAAGAGTTGGAAGAGTTATTAAAACTAATTATGAAGATGAAAAGAGTGATGGCTGGCAGAGGGAAAAACAGCCACTTGCTAAAGACATTTAAGGAAGGTGAGAGAATGTTCTGTAGATCAGTACACAACAAAGTGAGGATTCTGCTTTGATATAGGATTTCCATTGCAGATTACCACTGAAGAGGTTATTCCCTGAGCTGCCAAGTTAGCAACTGCTATAGCAATGAGATTTTAACAAGTGTAGCTCTGATCCTGGGGCTTAATGATCAACCTCCAGCAGAGCCTCAGCTGTGTCCAGAGGGAGATGTACAGCTACAGTTGAAATCTTTGGAGTTCCAGGGGCACATAAAAACAAAACTCTGGAGGTAGGGCAGAAACTATTATTATTATATACACTAAAGTGCACTTTTGAAAACTTAGGTGCTTCGACAGACACACTGCATAGAGAGGCCAAGTTGATAGAAACAGGTATATTTCACTGATGATTAAATCCTGTGGACCTAACCCAATTTAGACCTCCAATTTAATTTGCCCATGTAAATACAGCCTTTTGTGTTTTTAGGCCTCAGTTTCAACATTTATAGGCCATTAAATAAATTCCACTTAGAAGACTTAAACTCCAAAAAGAAAAAGAAAAAGAAAAAGAAAAGGAATCTTCCATCTCACTAAAAATTAGATTAATCTAATCTAAAAATCTGTGTTCCAGAGGTTCTCAAGGCTCTCCTCATTTTTTTCAATTCTCACTTCCTCATTCTGTACTGGTTGACTGTACTGGTTCACTTCTTCTCTTATGCGTCTGCCATACTCAAGCATATCTGTCAAGTCTGTGAGCATCTTTATCACCAGTGTTTAGAATTCTGCATCTGTTTGGTTGGCTATCTCCTCATCTGTGAGGTTGGCTATCTCCTAGTCACTTAGTTTTTCCACTGGAACCTTGATCTGTTCTCCCTTTTGGACCATACTTCTCTGTCTCCTCAATGTGACAGGCTCCTGTGTTTGTTTGCCCTCACATCCCAGGTAGAGCTATTGCTCCTGTTATGTTGCAAGGGGCAGAGCCTTAGGATTCATCAGTACAGGGCAACTTGTTTCACCATGTTGTGGCACTATGTGTGGGGAAGGGGTCTGAGAGAGAATAATGCCGCTTGCCCAGCACTTGCCCCTTTTTCAGGCACTTCTCCCACTTCCATATGGGACTGGCCCCCTCTAACTGCTGCCCTGGCTGTCGTTCCCAGAGTGGGTAGGTCTGTGGATGTTCTAGGACCATGGGGGCCCTTTAAACAATTGGACTCTGCTGAAAGACTGGCAGTTTCTGCCTCGGCCCCAACCCCTACTGGTTCGCACAGTCAGAAACAATGAGGTTTGATTTTCCCCAGTCCTGGGACTGTGAGCTTCGAGGTCTGGTCTGGTGCTGGGAGTACTCCCCAGGTGTCCCTCTCTACTTTTTAAAATGTGTGATTGTGGTTTCCATCGACCTGCTGCTGCCGCCACCACCACAACACGTCCTCTCCACCCCTGCTCCACCTCTCCTACCTGTCTGGATGAGTATTTCTTCTTTATATCTTTGTTTGTTGGACTTCCATGCAGCTTGATATTCTGGAACTTCTGGTTGTTTCTAGTTTTGAGGTAGTTGTATTCCTTCTTATTTGTGGAAGGAGATGCAGCATATCTGTCTACGCCTCCATCTTGGCTATAAGTCTAAAACATAAGCATTCTTAATGTGCTAATCAGTTGTTGAACAATGGGGTCCTCAACTGGGATTGGGCTTAAATAACTTTAAATAATTAACTGATGGTGTGTATGGACACAGAGGTGGTCAAAGAAAGCTGATGAGAAGGTATGAGATAGGTTAGGAAGAAACAAATAGAAACTTACTACAATCTGAAAGAAAAGAAAAGTAACTCAAGACTCAAATATGAGTTGTAGAGTTTAGCTAACCATGCTGCCAAAACTCAATGCAGAGAAACATGTCCTTCAGGCTGACAAAAAAAAAAAGAAGAAATAATCAGTGCAGGAAGGCAAGATTGAAGGAACTCTGTGAGAGCCTTCAGAAGCACCACAGAGGAAAAAGCCCCTGAAACCCTGGGAAGCCTTGCCTGGCTAAAAGAATGAGAAGTGTCCCTGGTTAGGAGCCTGCGGCTAAGACTTGGGGAGAGTTGGAGGCAGGGTGAGACAGACACAAAAGAAGACAAGAGGCTTTGACTTGGGAATCCTTCACATTTCAGGAAGAAATAAGTAGGAGAGAAAGGTTCAGAATTCCAAAGTGCTGAGGGGACGCTAGAGAAGGCCAAGGGAACAGAGGCTCTTGGAACTTGTTGAGGACGATAACTTGTAGGGGGCAAGGTCTCCTGGCAGGCGTTTAAGTCTGTGACTATAATTTCACCTCGAGTTTCTGGCACTATACGAGAATACAAACCACTGAAGGGTCTCGATTTTATGGAATCCATTGGTGGAACTGATGCCCAATAATACTTCCCCTCTGTCTATATGTAACACATTGTTTCTGTAGTGAAGTGACCATTGAGTTTTTAGACAGCACAGAGAAATTACACTTTTCAACTACAAATGTAATGCCTAAAAAAAAAAAAAAAAAAAAAAACCTGTAAAAATCCATTATTAGAGAATCAATTATGCAACCAATTTCCAACAGATTCGAGATACCCAGCTAATGACTTTCAGGATACTAAGGAGTGTGTGTGTGAGTGTTTGGACCAGGCATTCTTCCAGAATCTTTATTAGAAGTCTTTTTTTTACTTCTTCCACCCATGGGCTCTATATATTTGGGAGTCATACTTCTGATATTGCTGCAACATACCCCCCAGAAAGAAATATTTCTTGTCTCTTTAGTATGAAGCCTAACACCCTTTTTATAAGAGTTTTAAAAGAGTCTGATTTGTATTTTTTCCTAATGACTAACTATACTCAGCATGTTTTATGTGTGCTTATTTACTATGCATACTACTACACACCTATGATAAAATGTCTAAGTTAAAAAAATAATAACAAAAAAACCCACAAAATGAGTACTTCTGCCCTGGCTGGAGGATTTGGTTGGATTGTTATCCCATATACCAAAAAGTTGCAGATTTGATTCTTTGTCAGGGCACAGACCTAGGTTGCAAGTTTGATTCCCAGTCAGGGCACTTAGATTATGTAACTGATTGATGTTTCCCTCTCACATTAATGTTTCTCTCTCTCTTCCTTTCTCTCTCTAAAATCAATAAAAATATCCACAGGTGAGGGTTAAAGTAAATTAGCACTTTTGGCAAAAATGTGAAAACCATAGGAACTTTCAAACAGTGTGGCATAGCCACTCTAGCATATTGTTGGCAGTTTCTTTTGAAGTTAAATGTACACTTACTACATGACTCAGAAATCCTACTACTAGGTACCCTAGAGAAATGAATGCTTACATTCACACACACACACACACACACACACACACACACACACACAGAAACCAAACTTTCTTCAACAGGTGAGTGACTAAACAAAGTATAGTAAATCTATACAATGAAATATTACTCAGCATTAAACATGCATAAACTGTTGATACATGGATAAATTTTAGATTATTCTGCTGAGTGAAACAACTAGTCTCAAAAAATTACATACTGTATGATTGTTTTATATGGCATTTTGGAAAAGGTGAAACTATAGTAACAGAAAACAGATCAATCATTACTGAGGGTTATAGTTCAGGGACGAGACTGCAAGAGGCAGAACAAGGGAATTCTGGAAGTGATAGAACCGTCCTGATTGTGACCACATTTACATGAATCTAGGCATGCATTAAAAGTCAGAGCCATATACTCCTCAAAGATAGGTTAGTTTTATGGCATGCAAATCATAAATAAATAAATATAAATATAAATATTAAAAAATTCATCTTTACCAAATCAGTAGAACTGGTCCCCACCCAGATAAGCTCCTTAATTGTGGATATTCACACTTTATCTATGCTTTAACATTGTCTTAAAATGCTAATTTAAAGTCTTAGAAAGGTGGGATCTAGAATCAGGATTTCTGTAGTCATTCTAATTTTTTATGAAGGAAGAACTGATGGGAAATCTCATTAGTACAAAGAAAACAGCTGCATTTGAAACAAAAGTTTTAAGTTTTATCTAAAAACAGAATTTATATTACATCTGATTGTTTTATTTTTAGTACATAGTAGTGGGTCTTGGTATGCCAGAGATGAGATTGGACAAATCCACAATGCAAAGTAAGGTGATACCCCCTCTACCCTACCCTTGTCTATTTGCATCTATTTGCATCTCTTTGTATCTATGAGACTTCTGGGTGTGGAGAGTTTGGGTTCCAGCAGAAGCATGGCCCCAGAGAGGACAGTGCCACTGAAGCCCAACTCATTACATAAGAGTAATCTGGCAGGAGAGGAATGGTGGGCTGAAACCTACTCTAGTGGGAGCACACAGAAAGAGCCATCCTTAGGCCTAGGGACCTGCTTTGTCCCTTGTCCCTCTAGCAGCACCAAAGTGTCACGCAGAGGAGAGAATCTTCTTTCTCTGACTTCACAAGTAACTGCAAAGCTGAGCATCATTAAGTAAAATTGGAGTGACTGAGCCAGAACCTAGGGGAGGAGTGCTAAGAAGAGCTTAGAAGGGACAAAACAAGTGGTGGGAATTCCAGCAACATTGGGACTGAGATGACGCCAAACACATAGAATTGCTGGGTAAAAATATGACAAAAAATATATAATGAAATACAATCAAAAAGAAAAATGTTACATGTTAAAAACTGAAAAAACATGAAAATAGAATAGTAAACATATGAGTTAATGCCAAAATACTGACCAATGGGATATTGTTCCCAAATATAATCCTAATGTCCAGGTAGTTGGGTTTTAGTGCCCAGGCAAGGGCCATAAATGTTGCCTTTCCCCTGTCAAAAGCTGTGAGCTGGAATGAGATTCTTACACAAATCTCAAAGATAGGATGCCAAAAGTGTTGTCCCCTCTGTAAAACTGAGTCTGGAAGTGGCAAGAAATCTTATCATTAGTCTGGGAGTCAGAATAAAAGAGGAAGTTGGGGAAGAAAATTAAAATAAGGTAGAAATAAAGTACTATGAAATAACATCAAGGAAGTTGGGTGAGCTTGCTAGAAAGATTGAGAGAGAGGCAGTAAGTGTCCCAGTTGAGAACATGTACTCTGAAGACAGATGTCTGTGTTCAAATCCCAGCTCTTCTATTTACCAGCTGTGTGATCTTGGACAAATTATTTACCTCAATTTTCTTATTAGTAAATTAGATGATAATAGTGCCTTATCTTATCTCTAAAATATTTAGTGCATTGATTTAAAAATCACTTTATGAAAAAGAAATTAGGATTTAAAGGGAACTTAACCTCATTAATATTATTTAGTATTCCCTTTAAAGTCAAGAAGAGAATAAGAATGCCAACTATTACTGCACCTATTCAGTGTTGCACTTTATTGTCATAGCTAGCTATGATATTTTTTTCTACATAAAAATTCTAAGGGCATTTACAGACAACAGAAATAATAAAGCTTCATTAAGGTTGTCATGCATGAGATCAAGATAGAAAAATCAGTTGAATTCCTATGTACCACTTCAAACAATTTTAAAAATGTAATAATAATAATAAATAGTCACAATTGAAACAGCAACAAAAACTCTGACATACCTAAGAATAAATTTAATAAATGATACACAAGACCATTATAAAATACTATAAAGTGTTATTACAGAACATAAAAGAAGATCAATAAATAGAAAGACTATAGTCAATGAATTAGAAAATTCAGTTTTATAAATGTCATCTCCTCACAAAATTTAAGTATTCTGGATTTCAAACATACTCCAACAAGTGTTGTTTTATTTTTGTGAAATTTTATGAGAAGATTGTAATATTTATATTAACAGTGAATAGCCAAGGATAGTTGAAGTAATTCTGAATAAGAAAATAATGAGAGGATGTGATGTGCCACACATTTCTTTCTAAGAATAAAAAAAATAATGCCCCCAAATGCTGAGAGTGCTGCTGATAGACTTAGTTGTCAACTGCCTTCAGATATTGCCTCAGATGAAAAAGCCATCCCAACCATGCCCCTTGTCCAAGGTAGTTTATTGATTGAGTCTGGTGTATAAAGGCCCATTCCTTCATCCCCTTTTGGGACAACTCTGAAAGGCTATCTCAGCTCCAGAGCTCCCTGTGCAATTGGCTGAGATCCTCATTGGTACTGTATCACAGCTCAACTTCTCCTTCTGCCCAATTCAGCATCCTTTTCTCTTCCACATATTTTAATCCCAAGAGGAATTCCTAATAAACATGTGTGCTAATGTCTATCTCAGGGTTTTCTCCCCCTGGGAATTCAAGCCATGACTAGGACTCTCTCTTTCAGATACCAATATCTGTTTATAATAAAACTATAGTACTTAAGATAACATGGTACAACTTCAGGATAAATGAATAGTTGCATGAAACAGAAAAAAGAGTGCAGAAACAGTACTTGGTATATTTGAGAAATGACATGTTAAATTGAAAAAAATGCACTGTTTTATAACAGTTGCTCTGACGGTTGTCTATATGCATGGGAAAAAAATATTAGATCTATTGCCAAAAAAATTACCATGAGGAACAAATGCCTAAGTATTAAAAGTAAAATTACTAATAAAATATAGAATACTGTCTTTGTGACAATAACAAATCTCAAACCAGATGCAAGTGTTGAAACCATAAAGAAGAGATCAATAGACTTGATTATATATACATTAAATTTGTTTATTATATATCTTAAATTTGGAGATATATAATTAATAGCAAAGTGGAACTCAGGCTATACAAAGAACTTCCATAAATTAATAAGAAAGACATAGCAGACAGAAAACTGGAAAAAGTTATGACCTACAAATTTGCAGAGTATCAAACACAAATGGCCAAAAACCTTAAGAAAAAATTGTCAAACTCCATAACAATTAATGAAATGTGAATAAAGAGATTCTATTTCTCATCCATGAAGAAAACAAAAATGAGTGCAAATATACCAAATGTGGGGAGACATGTGAGAAAATAGCAACAACCTCTTGGAGAGGAATTTCGAAATATTGTATAAATGTTATTTCAAATATATATACCTTTGGGAAACTCATAGAAATGTGAACATGGTGACATGAACAATGATGGTGGGTGTCATTTTGTTTGAAAGAGCAAATATTTGGAAACAGTCTACATGTCCATCAGCAGGAGATGGAGAAATAATTGTAATACAGTTAAAATGAATTAAACATATTTACATGTTTCAACAAAAATCTTGAAAACTTAGTATGGAGTAAAAATTTGTGTGCCATAATATACTATTTATTTATCAAATTTAAACTTAGGAAATAATATTGTATACAATATATTAAAAATATGAGTGGTAAATATTTTTTAATGTGTTACAGAAGGGAAGTAAAACAGCTTCAGAAGAGTCTGTCTTTGGAAAGAGACAAATGAGATGGAAAAAGTCTTCAACTGTATGTTACATTTCATTTTTAATGATGTGGCAAAATTTTAATTTGGTGACGTGATTTTGGATTGTGGATATTCCATGCATTTTCCTGTATGTTTAAAATATTTATATATATATTTAAAAATTTAAAAAGCAGAAGCACATAGTAGAAGCCAGAAGTAAGTAGGAGTCTTGGGTTCATTTTGTAAGCATTTGTGAGACATAATTTTAAGAGTTCCAAAAATCTTTTGAGGGATTTTTTTTTTCAAGATAAAATTCCCATAATGTAAAATTCTCCATTTTAATCATTTTAAAGAATATGCTTGTGCCTTTTAGTATATTAATTATCACCATTATCCAATTCCACATATTTTCCATCTTGCAAGGAACCAGAAGTCCTGCATTAGTGGTCACAGCTTGGAACAAATGATCGAGATATTAACATTAAGTGATTTATATTAATTCACAGAGAGACTAGGGTATTCAGCTTACATATTTATATTTATGTATAAGTAGAGATTTAAGGTTTTACTATGTTTCCATAGACAAGAATAACCCTTACCAACTTCTGGAGTTACTCAGTAATGAATGCCTTTCCTGGTGGTAACTTCACTCTCTACCCCATGTGATTTCATCCTCCTCCCAACAGTGCCCACAAGAGAGAAACAGACATGTCCTCTTCTATACCTTCTATGCATATTCTCTCTTATCTTCCCAGACAATGCTGGAAGACTTAGGGAATGCTGTACACTGAATGTTGTATCCTCCTTAAAGCTCATATTTTGAAATTCTGATCCCAGATGTGATGGTATTTGGAGCTGGAGTGTTTGGGAGGTAATTAAGTCATGAGGGCAGAAAAATGGGAACATTCTCAAAGGCTTTTCTTTTTTGCTACTTACTTGGGTTAAGAAGTTGACCTTTCCTTCAGACAAGTGGAAATAACACTAATTCTTCTAACAGTAAAGCTCCAGGTTCCCACTCTTCATTTCTAAACACTGCTTTTCATTGCATCTAGATTCCTCCAGCTTCCTCTGGCTTCTAACAGCTGACTTATTGAGAATTTCCACTTAGATAACATCACCACTAGTATCCCAAAGACTTCAGCCTCAATGAAACATTTAGGTGCATGTCATCCTTGGCCTTTTAAAAGCTCCTAGGTTGAAATCTGCTGATTTAACTCACCAGAGAGAGGCTCATAGCAATTCCATGAGGAGGCCTTTGGGCTATGAAGTTCATTGCATATTTTTGGAATCATATTTGTATGTGTGAATAGATATGTGTGTAAGTAGATATAAGGATGAGGTTTGTAACATGTATTTAACATTAAACTGTATCATTGAGCAGAAATTTTTTAAGTATAAAATGTCATGGTTTTAATCAAGGGCAATGGTTTGTTGGTTGATTTCTGCAGTTAGGTGTCTCACCATTTTATATCAGATGATCTTTTACAATTTCTGTTTATTTTTAGCAAAAGTGGAGAAAGAATATAAACTCCTTAGATTTCTAATACATATGTCCCATAATTGCATTGTTAAGTCTGAGGAACACACAAAACAAGGCTAAGATTTCCCTATTAGGTTCTAGCAAGACTAGAAGCACATTAGTATACCAATTAGAAGTTTGGCTTGTAATCAGATAGACTGTGCTTCAAATCTTTGCTCTGTTATTTTCTAGCCAGAAGTCCCTAGGAAAATTACTTAATTTCTGTAAGTCTCATTTTTCTTATGTGTAAAGTGAAAATAATAAAAGAATCCACTTTCCTAGTTTTCTATGAGTACTGAGGTTAATACATATAGAAGCAGTAAGCATACAGGCATACCTCATAAATATTGTGGGTTTGGTTCCAGATCACTGCAATAAAGGCACACATATTTTTGGTTTCCCAATGCATGTAAGAGTTATGTTTACATAGCATTATGTCTAGAAAAACAATGTACATACTTTATTTAAAAATACTTTATTGCTAAAAAATACTAATGATCATCTGAGCCTTTACCAAGTCATCATCTGTGCATTGTGTGAAGGGTCTTGCCTCAATGTTGGTGGCTGATGACTGATCAGGGTGTTGTTGCTGAAGGCTGGAATGGCTGTGGCAATTCCTAAAATATGAAAACACTGACATTTGCCACAACAATTTACTTGCTTTCACAAAGTTTCTCTGTATCATGCTATGCTGTTTGATAGCATTTTACCCACAGTAGAATTTGTTTCAAAATTGAAGTCAGTCCTCTCAAACCCTGCTGCTGCTTAATCAACTAGTTCATTTAATATTCTAAATCCTTTGTTGACATTTCAATAGTTTCCACAGTCTCTTCAGGAGGAATACATTCCATTTCAAGAAATCACTTTCTTTGCTCATCTATAAAAAACAACTCCTCATTCATGACAATTTTATCATGAGATGCAGTAATTAAATCATATACTCAGGCTCCACTTTTAATTATAGTTCTCTTGCTGTTTCTACCAAATATGCACTTACTTTTTCTACTGAAATCTTGAACCCCTCAAGGTCATCCATGTAAATTTGAGTCAACTTTATCCAAACTCCTGCTAATGTTGATATTTTGACATCCTCCCATGACTCGCAAATGTTCTTAATGGCATATAGAATGGTGAATACTTTCCATAAGATTTCAATTTACCTTGCCCAGATTCATTAGAGGAATCACTGTCAATGGCAGCTATATCCTTACAAAATGTATTTCTTAAGTAATGATACTTAAAAGTTAAAATTACTTCTTGATCGATGGACTAAAGAATGGATGTTGTGTTAGCAGGCATGAAAACAACATCAATAACATTATACATCTTTATCAGAGTTCTTGAGGGACCAGGTTCATTGTCAATGAGCAGTCATATTTTGAAAGGAATCCTTTTCTTCTGAGTAGTAGCACTTAACAGTGGGCTTAATATATTCAGTAAACTATATTGTAAATAGATATGCTGCCATACAGGTTTTGTTGTTCCATTTGTAGAGCACAGGCAGAGTAAATTTAGCATAATTCTTAAAATCCCTAGGATTTGCAGAATTGTAAATGAACATTGGCTTTCATTTAAAGTCACCAACTGCATTAGCCCCTAACAAGAGAGTCAGCCAGTCCTCTGAAGCCTTGAAGTCAAGCACTAACTTCTCCTCTCTAGCTATGAAAGTACTAGATGGCTTCCCTGACTCCTAAATATAAGGCTGTTTCACATAGATTGAAAATCTGTTGTGTAGTGTAGCTACCTTCATTAATTTTTTTGCTAGAGCTTCTGGATAACTTGCTGCAGCTTTAAATCAGTGCTTCACCTTGCATTTTTATGTTATGTTGATGATTTCTTTCCTTAACCTCATGAACCAACCTCTGCTAGCTTCAGATCTTTATTCTACAACTTCCTGACTTCTCTCAACCTTCATAGA
Source organism: Furipterus horrens (assembly GCF_987537825.1). Taxonomy (NCBI): domain Eukaryota; kingdom Metazoa; phylum Chordata; class Mammalia; order Chiroptera; family Furipteridae; genus Furipterus; species Furipterus horrens. The sequence continues at coordinate 150,669,095 of NW_028327175.1, read as the reverse complement.
ATTAAGCAGAGTTAAGGCCTTGCTCTGAATTAGACTTTAACTGAAAGGAATGTTGTGGTTTGTTTGATCTTCTATCTAGGCTACTAAAACTTTCTCCATATCACCAATAAGGCTGTTTTGCTTTCTTATCATTTATGTGTTCACTGAAGTAGCACTTTTAATTTCCTTCAAGAACTTTTTCTTTGAATTTTCAGCTTGGTTAACTCTTTGTACAAGAGGCTTAGCTTTCAGCCTGTTTCAGCTTCTGACATGCCTTCCTCACTATGTTCAATCATTTCTAGTTTTTGATTTAAAGTAAGAGATGTTAAGCTCTTCCTTTCACTTAAACACTTACAGGTTATTGAAAGGTTATTAACTAGCATAATTGTAGTATTCTGGTTTCTCAGGGAGTGGGGAGTCCTGAGGAAATGGAGACAGATGGGGAAGTGACCAGTCAATGGAACAGTCAGAACACACACATTTATTAAGTTTGATGTTATATGGGTGTGGTTTGTGGCACTCTAAAACAATTACAATAGTAATATCAAAGATGATGAATCATAGGTCTCCATAACAAATATAATAATGAAAACTTTGAAATATTATGAGAATTGTGAAAATGAGGAGCAATGGCATGAAGTGAGAAAATGCTATTGGAAAAATGGCACCAATAGACTTACTTGATGCAAGGTTATCACAAATCTCCAATTTGTAGAAAATGCAGTATCTACAAAGCACAACAAAAAAAGAGCAAAATGATTTATGCCTGTATGGCCTAGCATTTAGTAAGTGTTCACTTAATAGTAGAGGCTATCTGGAACTTTATTAGGTAATTTTTGGTCATGGATGGGATCTTTGAGGAATGACCAGAGATGGGTACAGTATAGTAGAGTGGAATGTGAATTAGGTCAGGGGATTCTGCATCAGACACAGGCAGATGCTGACTAGGGACCTTGATTGGACTCATATTATCTGAATATATTATCCAGAAATAATGACTATTATGTTGGTTTTAAGTATCTTTCTGTACAATTGTAATTTTTCATTAAACTTATGATAACCTCACTCAAAATTTTCTAATCCACACACACAAAATTCAGACTCTCCTTGTGACATAATTATAAACACAGATACATACTGAAAGGCCCTCAAAAATATTTGGCATGTTTTTACAAAAACAGAGATTAAGTGTCAGAGGAAATGAGTGTCCAGCTTGAAGTCTCTCAACTAATTGAGACTTGGAACTTGGGTCTCCTGACTCACTGAGTTCAGTCTTTCAAAACTCAGAAGTTTTTTTTAATACAAGGCCATTCAATAAATATTTGCTACGCTCAGAATGGATACTGAAGGTTGAACTGGTGACCTTATACACTCTTATTTTAAAATACACTGAGATATTAAAAAAGAAAAACACATGCTGGTGCCCAAATCCGTACCTCCTACATTTCTACATTAAGCAGTTTCCATTTTTGGAAAGGATCACAGTAGGAAAAGCATAAACTGCCCTCATCTCTTTTCATCCTGTCATTTTGCTTAAATACAACATATTTAGGACATGGTCCATTTATTTTGGGTTTATGAAAAAATGATCTAGTACAAACTCTTCCATTCTTTTCTTCCCATTTCCCATTTAAAAAAAAATTACTGTACTTGATTTTTGCATATCTATATCTTTTATAATAATTAAATTTCTGATAATAACCTTTCCAGGGATTCTAAGAACATTCATTGTCTTCTCAAATTCTAAGCTATTCAAGGCATAAATTGTACATAACAACTTCCAAAAGAAAGAGAAAGTGGAAAAAAAAAGACTAGCACACAGCTATCAGTCCATCAGAATGAGTGGGAGAAAATCTGTGCTTTTATCAATTAAAACTTGTATCAATCATTAAGAAACCACAGTAAACAGATTCAGCTCCATCATGGTTCTTGTGATGAAGTAGCACACAGAAAATGTGTCAGCTTTTCTTCTTCCTACTCTACTTTTGTCTTGTATGACTACTCCATAACATTTGTCTAAGGAGAAAATGCTAATTCTTTGTAGCCCAGTTTGAGTCTAAAATTTAATCTTCTGACATTTTTTTATATGTAGAGTTTTCAGAAATTCTGACTCCATCCATAGAGATTCAGAAATAGGTGATAAAACAAGGTGAAACTTAAAGGGAATTTAATTGCAGGATAACACCATGTATCCTGCCAAATAATGGGAGCATAATTTATAATTATGATAGAGCAGTGGTTCTCAAACCTTGGGGTAAAGAGAAATCACAGGGTATTCTCTGACCAATCTCCCAGAAATTCTGATTTAATAAGTCAGGACTGGAGCCCACAATTTATATGTTTTAAACATGTTTTACAAAAGATTTTGCTGGAAGTGGAGTTATGTTGATTTAAAGAACTTGCTCAACCACTGTCCTTTTTTTGTTGCTAGTAAATCTTGGTTAAAATTCCAGTTTCAAAGGGCTTCCAGTCAAGGTGGTGGTATAGATACTCACATCCTCCCATAGTAACATCAGAATTACATTCAAACTATAGAACAACCATCACAGGACTGCCTAAAATCTAGGTGAACAGAGGTCCTACAATTAAGGATATAAACAAGAAGCTGCATTGAGACTGGTAGGAGGAGTGGAGATGCAAGAGGGTTATCTCAGCTGCAGAGTTCCCACCTGAGGGGGTCCCAGCCCCACACCAGACTTCCCAGCTCAGGGTTCCCATGCCAAAAAGAGAAATCTCCATAACTTCTGGCTACAAAAATCAGTAGGTATTGTGGTTGAGTAAGACAGGGGTCTTCTGGAGTCCAAGGCAGTTCCTCTTAAAGGGCCTGAGCACAAACTTACTCAGACTCACTCCCTCTGAGTTGGGCCAGCAGTATGAAAGGCACCAGGAATGTAGAGGAAGGACTTGAGTAGTCTGGCATTGGAGTGAGAGCTGGAAGGGTAGCTTTCTCCCAGACAGAAGTGCTGGCAGAGGCCATTGTCTCTCTACTAGGCCTTAATCCCATAGAACCAGCAGAAGTACCATATCTGAGTCTCCATCAATCTGGCTAACACTGTTCACCACATCCTGTTGATTGTCCAAGGCCCTGGCCCACCTAACTGGCTATCCCATCCAACCTGTTTCCAGTAGCTTTTCCATACAAATGGTCTGTCTTGTCTCATGCTTCAGACTTGCCTGAAATTTTTCAAACAAGCAGATCTAGCCTCTGTGTATCCTATACCCCAAGCCTGGCACTAGTGGCAACTGGCCTTAGTTCAACCTTGGCCTCTAATGGGCACCTCTAAGCCCAGTACGAGTAGCAGCCATCTTCAGATTACTTTGCAGCTCATTTGAGGTGGCCCTGGGCAGAACACAGGCATCAGTTGACCTTGGCTGCACCTCCTGGGAGGCCTCAGAGCCAACACACCCAGTGGACAGTTTCAGACATCATCAAAGCACAACTCAATCACCTCCACAAGTGACACACTCAAGGGACAGACTCAGTTGGCATCATAACCCTGTTGAAGTAAGTCCTACTCTGTAGGATGGGCCCGTGCACAGCTTAGCCTCCGTGGTGGTTGCAGTTAGTCCTTGGAGCTTATCACCCTGGGGGCAAATCCCTCTTGCTGATGTGTCAACAGTAATCAAGGGTCAACTACAATAGGAAGGTGTACACAGCCCACATGACGGGTTGGGGGAGACATGTTTGGAGTGCCCAGCTGGGGTTAACAAGAAGGCTGTGCCACTGGACCTTACAGGACACTTTCTACATTAGGCCACTCTACCAATCCTGAGAAATGTAGCACCTCTACCTAATACATAGAAACAATGGGAGGCTACCAAAATGAGGAGACAAAGAAACATGTGTCAAATGGAAGAACAAAGCAAAACTCCAGAAAAATAACTAAACACAATAGAGACAAGCAATTTACTATATGCAGAATTTTAAAAACTGGTTATAAAGATGCTCAATGAACTTGAGGAGAAAGTAGATGAACTTAGCAAGAATTTCAACAGCATGAAAAAGGGCATGGAAACCATAAAAAAGAAACAGTCAGAAATGAAGGACACACTAACTTAAAAAATGCATTACGTGGAATCAACAGTGGAGATGAAGCAGATTCAAATTAGAGATTGGGACAATAAGGAAGCAAAAAACACCCAATCAGAATAGCAAAAAGAAAAAGAATAAAAAAAAAAATTTAGAATACTCCAAGAAGCCTCTGGGATAACTTCAGTTGTACCAACATTTGCATCATGGGGGTAGTGGAAAGAGAAGAGAATAAGAAATTGACAGAAAACTTCCCTAACCTGGTGAAGAAAAGAGACAAATCCAGGAAGCACAGAGAGTCTCAGATAAGATAAACTCAAAGAGGCCCACACCAAGACACATCATGATTAAAATGTCAAGAGAAAATCTTGAAAGAGATTGTCCTCCCAGCGAAGTTGCCACCACAGATGTAGCTGTCAGGCACGGTATCAGTTCATCGGTTGGTTTGTGTCTCAGCATTGGTGTGCGTGCTGTTGAACTGCCCACCATGGCCGACCTAGATGCGTTCAGCGCCCCCGCCAGCGCTCCCGGCGGCCCCGCGCTAGGGAACGGGGTAGCCGGCGCAGGTGAAGAAGACCATCCGGGCCGCAGCCTTCTTGGCACACCAGGAGAGTGAGATTGCTGGCATCGAGAATGACAAAGCCTTTGCCATTCCTGATGGTGGTGCCCCTGGGCCCCAACTGCACGGTGAGCCACCGGGGATTCCGGATGCTGTTGATGGGGTGATGAATGGTGAATACTACCAGGAAAGTAATGGTCCAACAGACAGTTATGCAACTATTTCACAAGTGGGTCAATGGCAATCAGAACCTGTAAGTATCTGTAAATGGAGAGAAGAGCAAACGGAATGCTTGGAAGCCCTTGATGCCAATTCCTGGAAGCAAGAAGCAGAGTTGAAAGAAAAAGCAATAAAGGAGCTGGAAGAGTGGTATGCAAGGCAGGATGAGCAGCTACAGAAAACAAAAACAAATAACAGGGCAGCAGCAGAAGCCTTTGTAAATGACATTGATGAATCATCCCCAGGCACTGAGTGGGAACGGGTGGCCCAGCTGTGTGACTTTAATCCCAAATCCAGCAAGCAGGCCAAAGACGCCTCCTACATGCACTCTGTCCTCATCTCCCTCAAGCAGGTCCCCCTCGTGCACTGAAGAGTCACCCTGTGGAAACATTACATCTGCAATATCTTAGTCCTCCTCAGTGAAGCTCTTCATATAATTGGATTAATCATGTTGAGTTCTTTTGGACCAAACCTTTTGTCTTTAGAGTTGTTCATTGTTTGTGATTGCATGTTTCTCCCTTCAAAGGTGTTCTCCCTGGTGTTGAGAGAGGAGGGGGAGGTGGTGGCAGAAGAAGGGAGGGAAGCCTCCCAGGGTAGCCTCAACTTGTGCTTTTTGTGCATTATTCTGAGAATAAATTTTTTTCAAACAATAAAAAAAGCAAGAGAAAAGTAGTTATTTACCAACAAAGGAGCTCCCTTAAGACTATCAGTTGATTTCTCAACAGAAACTTTGCAAAGCCAGAAGGGATTGGCAAGAAATATTCAGAGTGATGAAAAGCAAGGACTTACAACCAATATTACTCTACTCAGCAAAGCTATCATTTAGAATTGAAGGACATATAAAGAGCTTTTCAAGCAAAAATAAAAGCTAAAGGAGTTCATCACCACTAAACCAGTAAGAAGAAAAAAAAGATAAAAACTATAAACAAAGTGGCAATAAATACATATCTATCAACAATTGAGTCTAAAAAACAAAATCAACGAACAAGCAGGACAGAAACAGACTCATAGATAACACAGAGAACATTTTGATAGTTGCCAGATAGGAGAAGGTTGGTGGAAAGGGTGAAAAACGTGAAGGGATTAAAAAGTACAAACTAGTAGTTACAGAATAGTCACAGGGATATAAAGTACAGCACAGAGAAGATAGTCAGTAATATTCTAATAACTGTATGGTGTCAGGTAAGTGTGAGTTTTATTGGGATAACTTAGTAAATTATATAATGTCTAATCACTGGGCTGTATATCTGTAACAAATATGTGAACTGTAATTGAAAATTAAAAAATGATTTGAAAAAATTGTATATCCACAAATTACTAGCTAGAAATCCTTTTAAAAAGTCATATGACTTCTTTGTTTCTCATCTTTAAAAGAAGAATGATGCAGTTTTTCTGGTGAGGACTGATTAAATAAGGTATGTAAAATGCCTGGTACATAGTAGATACTTAACAAATGTTAGTTTCTTTTCCCCAGACATACCATGTTCCTTCTTTATCTGAGCCTAAACTGGAATGTTTCCCCATTAATTCTTAACCTGAGTGTAAACAACTCCACCTATTTAAGATTGTAAAAAATCACATACCTCAATTCAAATGACTAGTTGCTAGTCTCAGAAACATTTTTGCTACATTTGAATGAGTAAGGCATGACAGAACATTGAATCCTGCATATAATCAGCCATGTTAAAAAGCCAGCTGATGTAAGATTTTGAAACTCATTTAAGTTAAAAAAAAAAATGTAATTACTAATCAAGACTTACCATCCTGTCTTGGTACCTATTTTTCAAATGAAAAAAAATTGTTTTGAAGATGAATAAGAAGATACAGAGCATTTCTGCTCATAGACAAAAGTTCAAGATAAATCCTCATTTATTCAACATGTTTTCTAGTTCTTCAGCATCTTGTTTTCATATTCACCTAAAGGCCTTACATCCAGCAAGATGCTCTGATACTTCAAGGATTTAACACAAGCCCAAAGCACACCTGCGCAGCCCAGAGGAACATTTTTCAAAATGAAAAATATATTTGGACCAATAGCCAATAATGGTAAGGAGAAACTCAGCAACCCAAATGAATACACAGAACTCAACTTTCTGAGGTTTATGGAAGCCCCTCTCCTTATTCATCAGGGCTGGATCAATGCCCACAGTGGTTATTAACAAAATTGGACAGCAAGGGCCATTACAGACAGAACCCCAATCCTAAGGCTTTTCCTCCATTCCACCAGACCCACTAATGCCCTCTTAATTTGTATTCTTAAAAAGCCATCTGCCCTTCAGCACTGCTCCAGAAAACATTGGGAAAGGCATGCCAAGCTTGTACTTATTCTTAAAAGGGCTAGAAATACAAACAGACTTTTAAATGTTTAAAACTTATTTTTATCAAAAGTATATCAGTATAAAGTTTTAAAAGTCAAGTAGTGCTAAGTAGTTCATACTAAACAAGACAACTGCTCCCCCATCCCCAGCCACATTAACCCTACTCTCCAAAGGCAACTAATTTCAAATATCTGTATTTCAAATATCTGATATTTATCTCCATGTTTTCAAGAATTAACTTTATTTAACTATGTAAACCTAATTCACTATTGGGCCAGGTAATACACATAGTTTCATTTCCATCGCTGAACATAATTTTTGTTTTTCCTAGAGTTATTCATTGCATCTTTTTAAAGCATTGACTTGGCTTTCTCTGTATTTACACTTAAGACTTTCTATATCCTCTGGCAACCAGCATTTCAATAAAATTGCTGACAAATATAAACTGTCATATAATTTCTCATTTCCATTTTTTCTAACAATTTTCCTTCTAGGGTCAATTTGGCCTCCTCTTTCAATGTGAACTGGTTTCCTGGAAGGGAAGTTCACAGCTGTTATTCTTTGCTGTTTCCCTGTGTTGAATCATGTAACCTGGGGCCCATAGCTTCTTTTTATGTTATTTTTGTTCGTTTATTTTAGTGAAGGCTAAAGGGTGTGATTTTAAGATCAACTCCAAAGGACCCCTGAAAAAACATTTGCTCCATATGTATTTTAGAGATACCCCTAAATATAATAGAAAATTAAACCAATTTACACATTACTCTTAAGAGTGACAATGTATATATTCTCACAAAAGGCAAAATCAAAACTACTTGATAGAGCAACCCAAAAATGTTGGGAAGTTCTCCTGATGAGAAAGCCAAAGGTTCAGACATTATCAGTGGAGAAACTTAAAAATGCATATTTTCAACTTCTACAGTTTCTCTGACAGCTGATTGTCATCTCATTCTAGCAATTTGCTATAACCGAGTGCCATGTAAAAGCCACAAGGAAAAATTAATTCAGTGACTATGAAAAAAAAACAAACAAACAAGAAATGAGCCACAGACTCACTGGGAAAGTTTATGAAGCTTTTCTGTAGGGTTGCATTATTGGTTTTTATTCTGAAACACCATCACTGAAACACACACCAAAAAAAGGCCAGTAATTGGGGTCAGCGTTCAGTGGGAACCTCCCCAAAAAGGATCTCAAGCCAACAGCATATGGTATACACTGTCCTCTGTTAAAATAAAACTTTGGCTTCAAATAAGCATGTCATGCCTCTAACTTTTCCACTAAGGAATGTTAATGAGTTTATTTTGACTAAAGTGTTGCAAAGGTGTGATTCTCAGATATGAAAGTCCAGATATCTCACACTCCATGTTTAAAAAAAGACACTCTTGAAAAGAGACAAAATGTACATTCATTTCAACATTATTTTTCTTCTGTATGAAACTCTTAGGTCCAGTAGCAAAGAAACTGTGCTGAAATGAGTAGAGATGAAATTATACTGGTTCTTACCGAGATGAGCACAAGGACTAATTTCAATGCCACCTGTAAAAAGGGAAGCTGTAGGCTGCTCGACAATGGAGCTGGCCGCTAGAGCTTTGCCCAGCTACTCATGGGGAAATTTGTCCTTCCTGAGTGACCTAGGAAGAGACCAAAGAAAGCAAAAAAACACTGACTTTTCTGAGAAACGTTGACAAGTGGCCTGAATGTAAATTCCTCAGAGGTTACCTGCTTGTTCCCTCAAGTCCAGGGTGCAGATATACCACACTTCCTTAGAGTCGTCACTTACTTCTCATAAGTGTCACTTTCTGAAGCTGAAAATAACAATAGCATTGCCTTCAAGAATGGTCTGAGAGTGGAAACATCAGAGAAATAACAAATTATATTTACAAAGGTTTTGTGTTTTACTCTATTTACAAAGAGAGCAGTGTGAGGTATAATGAGCAAAGAAAGCATTCATAGTGGTGGTGTGATTTCAACTGGCCCCGGCAAGAATTTCAAATGTAAGTAAGGAGTTTGAGTGTAGGGAGCTCATCACATGAATCTTCATGATTCAGAAGCCCCTAAAGAAACTAGATCAACAGCATCTACAGAAACCACCCAAGGATTTTTCTGACAGCAACCCTCAACCTCAGGGTATAACCAGGATCATAATTTGCCCTGGACTTCGAGCTGAAATCTGAATTGTTTTATCTAGAACTGCGCATTAGGAAAAAGTTCAAAGGGATTGAGTTCTTCATGAAATGCCAAAATTGGACCCGCCCTCCCTGCCTACAAAATAATGTATACCGAGCAATATGGTTGCTCAGCAAATATTCTCCTAAGGCAGTGTTGCCTAAGGGGCACAATTTTCCCCTTTCATTAATGTATCCTTTTATTTGACAAATTCATGTATTTATTCATTCTTTATTTTATAAATGTTTTATTCAGTCATTCATTCACCCTGTATTTGACATTTTTTAAAATTTAATACATGAATAATAAGGGTGAGAAAAATCAACTTCAGGTCCTGTCTTCACAGAGCTTGGAGCTCAAGATAGTGGTTCTCATGCTGGCTAAACATGAATTACCTGGGAAACTTTAACTAAATATTGGTACCTGATGCACTTTAGACTGGGGATTGGGATTCTATTGTGCACCAGAGTTGAGATCCAGTGTGAGTCTAATAGGAAAACAGCATTTATATAGGCTCTGTGGTAGCACATATAAGGAAATAAAATAAGATAAATGTGGCTGGAGGAAGATGGCAGTGTGCAGTGAGGCCTGGGACTTGGGAAACACTGGATTTTAAAAGTTAAACAGTTTTCTTTTCTCTAGGCTTTTTTTCTGAATCTTTAGTAATCTAATGTTTCATGAATCTCTAAGGGGGATGTTGTATAGAGCATTCCAAAGTTACTTTTACTCTGAGCTTATTGAGACTCTTATGTTTCTTATTTAGGAAATACCACTTGTATATATTAAATATAGAATTGACTAGATTGGTGGGGAATGTTGAAAAGGGCTGGGTGAAATAATTTTGTTCCAGAAGTTAAGAAGATTGATAATAAAGCTTCTAAAATCCAGAGATCCTCTTATTCTCTGAAGGATTTTTGAAAGGGACCTCAAATTGGAATTAATGGTTGTTTACATAAATGGTATGTAATGACATAGAGAAATATGTTCAACTTTATCAATTGGCTCTTCACTACTTAAAAGGTATTTAATGACTTATTCCAGCTTCAAAAAAAAGGGATTTTTAAAAATATTTTTAAATGTAAAAGGCAAAGCATAATTATAGGAGGAATTAATAATATTCATAAGTCAAGCTAGAATTAAGGCTGAGGATTCCTAATCTTTTGAGAAGAGCCTGTGTACTTAATCCATTAAAAAGGAACTCAGTGAATGTGCGCTATATGAGAATAGCAACTGAAAGGAAGAACTTCAGGAAAACTGATTTAGAGGGGAAATGTATGAAATTGGCTATTATGGGTGTCTTCCAGTACAAACATGATTGCAAAGATTACTACTGATTAACTTTTGCATATTAAATATGTCTATCTGGAATTTGAAAATCATGAGCCTGTTTCATTTATATGGCTTTGAAAAACATTTTGACCTATTATAGGTAGCTGAGTCATAAGACTTAAGTCAGGAAGTTTAAATGTGTAAAAAAAGAAGTCACATTCATTGTACTTCCTAGATGTTGATTAAATTGGTCCATTTTATTACTGTTACACATTACCCATTCCACACTTTGGCTATGCTGATTCTTAAAAAAGAAAACAAAAATTAAGTACTTCTCAGTTTCGAAATAGAAGTATCATATCACATAATCCCACAAAAATTCAATGAGGCAGTTATTATTAATAGAGGCTAAGATTTTACCTTAGCCTCTTTTACCTTAGCCTTTACCAGATTTACACATCTGGTAAATAGCCAAGCTAGGATTGGGATCTGTGCCGGCCTGACTCTTGAGCCTCAGATGCTAAAGGATGATTTTTTAACAAATATAAATGAACATATGTCAAAGACTTTATTTAACTCATTAAATAAATGAGAGATCTGGTAAGATGTTATACCAGTTCAAAAGAGTAACCAAAGAACAGGCATGATTATAATCAGGAATGTTGAAATGAATTTGCAAATAGACACAAAACTGGCAGCTTCCACAATGGAGGAAGGAAGTCTTTGAAATTCTTCTGGACAGAATTTATTTGCGTATCTATAGACAAGAATTTTTGTGTACTGCTATCAGTTATTTACAACTTAAAGTGTTGTAAAATAGTACAAAGGAAACAAAAGATTCAGAGTCCACACAAAGTGAAATAACCAAGAAGGGTCTGCTTTAAACAGTGCATTACGTACTGTCCAGAACCCTGGCTGGTTTGGCTCAGTGGATTGAGCGTCGGCCTGCGAGCTAAGTGTCGCTGGCTCGATCTTCCAGTCAGGGCACATCAGAGAAGGAAAACTCTGACTCCAAAAAACCTCCGCTGCCTTGCGGCATACCTCTTCAGTGGAAAGGCTAAGGGAGTAAACCCCGACAGAAAATCCGGAGCCGGAGTCCCTAAGGCGGTTTGACGTTGTAGTCAACACTGGCAACTCCTGCGGCGCACCTGAAGCCAAGCTGTATTGACTCCGTCTTTCCCTTGGACCCTTCAGCTGCGAAGAGAGGGGGGGTCTGCTGCATGGGCAACAGCAGACCCTCCATATCACCCTGCCCAGGCTCTGTAGCTTCAGCTTCACTGGAGAGGACACTCCAGCGTCATCGCAAGATGTCGATTCAACACGGGAGGAGACAGATACCGTGTCACTCCCGAGTCGGACTGCACAGCCATTCTCGGCGGTGCAGATAGACTCTTAAGAAGCTACACCATCGTCTCTCGAGACGGACGGCTGCCGACGACGTACTGTCCAGAAACACTGTTGGTGCAGAGAATAAACTTTATCTGTAATACAGCAAGGTTGTATGTTTCTTAAAAGTAGAGACGTTCTGTTTCTCATATCTGTTTTATAGCTCTCAAAACAGGGCTTAATAAAGACATGTTGATGTTGATTTAATTGCTGGCTTTTTGAGTTTTGTTTTTGTTTTGTTTTCTTTTGTTACCTCTATAGTGGGAGTAAAGGTACCTACCTGGGATTGTTGAACAGACACTGGCACAGGGATCGGAATTGTCTCTGGCACACAGTAAACCCTCAGTGAGGGTTAGCTCTTACTGTTCGGGATTCAACTGGACCCTTCTGAAGGACTGTCACATCACTTATCTGATTGAATTTTTATTGATCTAGTGATATAAGTTCAGCAAGAATGATGATTAACCCCATGAGCTGACCAAGTTGATTTCTTTTCTTAATTTCATTTTTGTTTCTCAATAGATATAAAAATTTTTCTACAAAGACAATAATCATCTTTGTAATAATACTTTAAAATATTATATAAGAAATTGAAAAAATACAAAGTTAAACCTTGACGCTGGGGAAGAAGACTAAGGAAAATATGCTCCTCAGCTATTAAATCAAACTAAGTTTCCTGGAAGAGTGGGTCTGAAAAAAATTTTTTTTTGATGCTTGTAGTTCTTCAGAGCTCATGTGCTGGTTTTCTGATGCTTGAATTTTTTTTTTTTTTTTTTTTTTTTGTAGTTTGTCTATTTATTTGTCTCTGACTTCCCAAAGGAACAAGACTGGTGCTGAGAGTCTAATGGTAGTAGAGATACAGAATCTTTTTACCCCTCCTACTGTGAGCAGCTTAATGAACAGTTGACATTTTTTTTAAGTACACACTCCTAATCCCAATTTTCCAAATATTTGGCCATGAAATAAGAGTGGCCACAAATATCTTTATTAAGGGTAAACTCTGTGCAGAGCTAACTATATTCCTAAACTAGGGCCAGACTCAGGGAACTGCACAGTGCTATTATTTAATCCAGATAAAGTTTCCCTTAGTAGAAACTGGTTTCCCTCTGCCACAGCTGGCTAATTGCAAGCTCGATGTAGATTATTTTCTCTCATTCAAACTGTTTTGGAATCCTCAGCCCAGTAAGGAATCAATAATAACTCTGAATTTCTGCAAACATGCAAGAATATTTCAACTTACGAAACCTGAGGGAAATCAGAAGGGTAGGAGAAGTTTGCAAATAAAGGCCAATTCTAATGGCATAATAGAGGGCTTCTATAGCTGAGGAAAATGACTCAGGGATACAGTACTTCAAAGCAGAGCTTCACAATGGTGTGCTCCCCATCTTTGGTCCAATCAAAGAGTCACAAATGAGAAAGAGTATTAGTTGTTGTATAATCTTAAAAGTTGTAAACACACACACACACCCCAAGAAAACCAGCTATGGTTTAAATAATGCACTATTATAATAAAGCAAAAGAATCTTTTGTATTCTTCAGTGATTTGTGCTCTTTGAACCATTTCCAAATGACTTCATATCAATCACAAAAGCAAAAAGTGAAACCCAGTGAGGCAGCAGAAGAGATGTTCTTTTCTTTTGATAAAAGAAAAACATTGAGTGAGAAGCTAGTGAGAGTGGCCAGAAAGGAACCAGAATTCCTGACTCCAAATCTATGGTTCTCTCCATTAAAGCTAATTCCCCTCAGCAGTGCAACCACCAACATATTCACACAGTGCACTCTAATTTTATCTGTATGGGTTAATGTAGAAAATACCCTTTCCTTTGGTATTTTAAGGGGGAGTGATAAGTTTTGATTATTTAAAAAAATTAGAATAATCTCTTTCTTTACTGAAAAAGTCAGGTTCCTCCACCTAAGGATGCTAGTGTTCCTAGCACATTAGTAGCATCCCACAGCTGCTCAGATAAAATCATTAAAAATTAGAGGCAGAAAACTCCAGAGTACAAGTAAAGTTACTAAACCCTCATTGAGAAATAAGATAATTTCCTTATGGATCTTCATGGACCAAAAATGAAGTTCCCTCATTTATGTTTGTGTAACAAGCATTCCATACAACTTAATCAGCTGGAGGGAAAACTGTAGAACTCAGGACACAAATGTGATCAAGGATATCCAAGAAGTTTTCAGAAATCACTGAGCATTAGGTCGTGAGAGTCAAGTACTCCAGTTAAAAATCCAATCTGCTTGAGTTCAAACCCCAGCTCAGATGTTTAGTAACCAGGGAATGCTAGGCAAATTGTTGACCCTCTCTACACCCCAGAGCTCTGTGCTTTCCTGAGCATTGTGAGTAGGAATAACAATATAACCTTCTGTGAAGGACTGTGGTAAGATCAAGTGAGATAAAACTCATATTCCCATAGATAAATGAAAGCATTCAGTGCTTAGTATTCAGGGAATATTAATTTAAGCATCTCCTTAAACTAGATGGCACAAATAAAATATCTCAATTTCTATAGCCAGAGAGAAAATTTGAAGCTCATAATTTTATATAGCCCAAAGGCAGGCACTCTGTCCCCTGAAGAGGGGTTTGGGTACCTACTATGTATTAGGAAATAAGACATAAACTCTGAGTGTACTCTCTGTACCATAAAAGCTTGAGAAGTTCTTAGATGTAATGTATAGGACACAATACAAGATACGGCAGACTTCTATAAGGCTTACTGCCAAATGACTGGTGTTCCTATGTAATTTTTGGTAAATTTCTATGAAAGTACTCAAAAACTAATTTTATGGATGATTTTGTGTTAACATATAACTGAATATTGTCACAATATTTAAGCGTTAAAGTTTACGTTTGGTAGTAGTGATTATGATTGTGTGGAGTCTATCTTTTCTCATGTTCAGGTCCTCAGCACCAAAATTTGCATGCTTACAGACTACTTAATATGTTGATCACATAACATTGCACGGACTTAGGGACCTATTTTAAAGCAAAAGAAGTGCAGCAATAGACACATGACAATGGGATTTACTAGTTCTGTCTGATATTGTACCACCCTAAAGCTGCCAACCTGAAAGAGTGATGAACTACCTGTTATGGTGCCAGCTAGGAAATGATACTGAACAAGGATAGGATGCTATCTCCAAGAATTCAGTATACACTCTAAATCAGTATCTTCAGTTGGTGACATACATGGGTCCAGGAACCAAGAAATAGAAATAGGAATGGTCAAGATTATCTATTTCCCATTACTCCTAGTGACTTACTCAGAGAATTTTGCTTACCATTCCCACAACTCCGGGTTCTGCAGGTTTACAAGGGGAATGACAAAAGTTCCACTGAACTTTTTCTTCCAAGGCTCCTTCTGTCAAGGGACCAGCTGGCAAGAAGATAAATTACTACCCTGGTAGGGATATTGAGACAAATCAGGAGAGGTAAGGCCATTGTTACATTTAGAGAAACACTTTTAGTCTAGAACATTATATCTATTTGAATTCAAATACTTTCTAAAAATCATCATTTTTACATACTGGTTGCTTCCATGTTGTGTCCATATTAAGAACAGAACCACAAGATATCAAAGATTTGCTTCACATCTTGGGGAATTGGAGAGAGAGGAAGAGTAACAGAAAGATTTCCCAACCAGGAGGAGAGATGATTGAGAATGTACAATTTTAGATTCTTAAATTATTTATTTAAGCAATATAAATGATAAATGCCTGGAGGGAAACATAGATCAATAGGACAACAGCTTGTCTTCAGCACTAGCTACTATTCACTTTTCTATCCTCATCTGTTTCAATCAACCTCCCCTGGCTGCCAAGGCCTGTCTTTCTAGAGCACTGGTTCTCAACCTTCCTAATGCCGCGACCCTTTAATACAGTTCCTCATGTTGTGGTGACCCCCAACCATAAAATTATTTTTGTTGCTACTTCATAACTGTAATTTTGCTACTGTTATGAATCATAATGTAAAGATCTGATATGGAGGATGTATTTTCATTGTTACAAATTGAACATAATTAAAGCAGAGTGATTAATCACAAAAACAGTATGTAATTATATATGTGTTTTCCGATGGTCTTAGGTGACCACTGTGAAAGGGTCGCTTGACCCCCAAAAGGGTCACGACCCCCAGGTTGAGAACTGCGTTCTAGAGGATGCTAGCCCATTCCCTGTTCTTTCTTGCTTTATGTACTTTCTTTGTTGGTGTTTCCAACTTCATAAGGACAGTTTCTTGTCCATCTATCTTCTTCATTATTTATCCCTAGCATTTCACACAGTACCTGACCCATAGAGGTTTACTATGTTCATGAAATGAATGAATAGCTCACAATTTTGTAAAGCCATATGTTGAAATGCTATTCTATTTAAAATTATGCTGTAGATAGTTAATTATATTTACATACTTATTAATTTAAAAATAATGAGGTTGCTAAGCAATATGTACAGTGTAATCTCATTTTGAAGTTTGAATAAGACTAATACATAAATAATATTGTATTGTCCCTGGAACATGGAATAAGAGTGATTAAATATTATTCTGATATTTTTCCTATATATTATGCTTTTATCCGTAATGAGCATATATATTTTTAAAAGAATAAATTTATTTTTAATAATAACAATGATGACAAAATATCTGTTGAGGCTTATTCTTACAGATTTTTGTCCATGTGGAAAAATGAACAAAATCATTTTGTTTATGACTGTAAGTAGATAACATAATCTTGCCTGTGGACCTGCGATTGTCAAATGAAGGGGATTATGCCTCCTCGGGAGTCATTTGACAGTGTCTGGATACATTTTTGATTATCATAATTTAGGAAAAGAAGGGAGGGCAGTTGCCACATTTAGTGGTGAGAGGCCAGAGATTCTGCTAGGATTATAATGCACAGGACTGATCCCCACAGCAAATAATTATGTAACCCAAAATGGCAATTTAAGTGTCAAGTTTGAGGAGCCCTGCTGAAGAGTAATTAACATGTTGATGTGAGAAGTCTCTCTGATAATAAAATACAAGACTTTAGCATCAGGTTAGTGGAGAAAATGTTTTCAGTCACCAAACATATAACTTATCTGGTTATAGATAAGTCATACATTTATTCAAAGTTCAGATGATAATATTGTAAATGATATTTATTTTATAATTGTGTGTGTACATATGGTTCATCATGGAGAAGGAAGAGGTAGTATAAAGTAAACAGCTAAATACAACAGGATTATATAAGCTATTTTTATTTGGTAGATTCATGATAAAGGGAAATTATTGGGATAGGGATTCTTTCAATGCTAAATAATGCTTACTAACCAAAGGCTCAGTTTTATTGGTCAGCTTTCCAAAAGTAGGTCCTGGCCATCAGGACTGTAAACACCTCACAAGGAAGATGTCTCAATTTCACTCTCTAAAGATCTTTAAAATAGAGACTAAATGGGGATTTGGACTTTATCTCTAAATTCAAATGCAAGTAATTTATTTATAAATCACATTTATTAAAGGTAAAGCATAAGATATGATCCAGAAGATTCATAAGAGCATGTTTATCACTTAGTTGCTGTAAGTGAATTACAGTTGACCCTTGAACAACATGGGTTTGCATTATACGAGTCTACTTATACATGGATTATTTTCAGTAAGTATTGTAAATGTATTTTATTTTCCATATGATTTCCTCAATAACATTTTTTCTCTAGCTTATTTTATTGTAAGAATACAGTATATAATACAAATAACGTACAAAGTATGTATTAATCAACTCTTGCCAGTAAGGCTTCCAGTCAACAGTAGGTTATTGGCAATTACATCTGGAGGGAATCAAAAGTTATACATGGATTTTCCACTACTCAAGGGTCAGTACTTCTAGCTTGTGTTGTTCAAGGATCAACTGTAATTGAGTTCTGTACTATGCTATTTGGGCAAAAGCAACATCTTAGTATCTTAGTATCTTTCTCTCTATTCTCACAGACCAACAATTCCTTTCAACTAGACTACTGTAAAAGAGCCCTAACTGTCCTTCCCACCTCTGCTTTTTAATATATACATTGCTTATAAATCCAGGTTAACCTCTCTGTTAGTGCCCTCGAATGCAAAATCAGGATAATATATCTTCCATTGGATAATGGTGAAAATTAAATGAAATGGCATATATAAAGCACCTAAACACGATGTGTGTGTTGAACACATAGTGGGTGTTCAGTAATAAGAATTTAAAACAAAATTAAAATTAAAATGTCGATGCTCTTGGAGTGATGCCTTTCACTTCCCCATACATGGTCATTTATGTTCACATAAAAATATATGTACATATAACTGCATCAGAAATCCTGGGAATTTACCAGACTGCAAGGACGACACGTTTTTAGCTCTCAGGAGCCTGAAAATGACTAGCTCCACCTCTTTCCAGCCTCTCCCATCTTCTGGAAGGTAATATATTTTGGACTAATGCCAACCCTCATCTTCAGTAAGAATACCTTTTTCTAAATTGTTTGGTTTCTGGGCAGCAAGAGTAACTAAATAAAAAAATAACTTCCCTTTCCGTCACTTCCAGAGACTATGGAAATATACTGATGGTGCTGAGTCTTAGATAACAATCTATTCATCAGAAATTAAAATCTACTCTTTATTGAGGTTTATCTTTTTGCACTTATCTCTCAGGTCAAGCCTAAAAATAGCCATTTTTTTACACTATTTAAAAGATGAGGGAGTTGAGGTTTAGAGAAACTGGGGGTTTGGTTCTGTAAACTCCATACAGTTTTGGGATCCATTTCAGGCTTCTCAGACTGTTTCTCAGGAGCAATGTATTAGTAAAGGTAACTAGAAGTTGAAAGGAAGTTAAAGATTTTTTTTGGACAAACAGGGTTCCTTGCTTTCTTTAAGAACTCACAATAGTTAGCTGACTTAAGAGCTCTTCCACCTCATGCTAAATTTTCTTTTGTTTCACTTTTAAGCTCAAAGTATTGTTTTGCCTAAATTTCCTCTCCTTGATGTTGATGTAGTTTTGTGTTATCCCAAATCTAGACTCTGTTTGCTCAAATTCACATTCCCTAGCCTGGCCATAAGTCTATCTCTTGTTCTCATTTGGGATACCATATTTCTTAAAATCAGTTGCAATAAAAACACTTTATTGCTGAAGTAGACTACATGCTACCAAGGAATAATTGATATTGTAATTAGCATGAACTCTTAAAATACCTAACTAAAACAAAATATGTAAACATTCTGAAAAGAAAGTACTGCTTCTTTACTTTTCCCTCCAATCCTGAGAATCATTTCTCCCATCTTTACTTACCTTAGAAGCTAATCAAAACAATCGATTGTTGCTGTTTCAGTCTCTGTTATATTGCAACATGTTTGAATAAACATAGTTTTGTGCTCAGCTTTGTAATTAGATGAAGTGAAGAAAATAAATTTTACTTTAGTCTAATTTTTTCTATATGAAAATAACTCTTTGAGTCTCCTGATGTAATAAGTTATAGGAAATTTAGGTAAGACTAGGTCTAAAATTGGAGTCTGATCAGGGCCAGATGCTACCTAGCTAATAAAGTAAGAAAAGGTGAAAGAAATGATTGTCATGATTGCAGGGGAAAGTAAAGAAACAGACATTTTTTTTCAGAATGTTTACACACTCTGTTTAATTAGGTATTTTAAAGGTTCATGTTAACTACAATATTGATTATTCCTTTGTAGTATATAGTTTATCCCAGCATGATTCTGTGTGGTGTCAGACCATCTTTTACATTGTATTCTTTGATTATAAGTTCAGATGTTATATTATAAATAATCTAATGGGTTCTACAAATTTGGAGATTTCTAATTGATGACCAGTAGGACACCATTAATCATCTTACACACTAACACATGTCTAATAATCACTCTGGATCTCAAATAGCTTATTTATAAAGTCAAGGATTGGGGGTCAAGTTCTAAAGCTCTGTGCAGGCCTGCTGTTTACAATTCTACTTTCTCAATTTCCATTATCTAAATATATAACACAATAGTTCACACTGAAGTTTGGAATTTGGGTCCTGAGCTTTCTAAAATCTCACATTTTCTAAAATTATGTCAAGAGGAAAAACTCTCTTTACTAAGCTTACTGAAGGCATTACATGGTACTGGAATTAAGACCTGAATCCATACTGTGAAGCACTTTAACTAAATCCAACAATAACAACAGCAGTAAATAACTTACATCTTCATAGGCCTGTAATTTACAAATTAAATTCAAGATGGCAGACAAATCCCTACAAGCTGGTCAGGTGACCTAAATGAATGAAGCTAGTTGGGGCAATTGAAAACAAAAAAGTGATGTGTGAGAACTCATACATTGGAATGTTTGATGAAATTCGGTGTACAAAAGATAGCTCTCTTTTTTTTTTTCACCCAGATCCAAAGCTGTGAAATATGAATGAGAAGCAAACCCCTCAATGGCTGGAAGGCCAACTATAAAAGCGTCTGGGAAGAGAGGCATGACCCCAAAGAGTCAAGTTGTCTTTATTTTTTACAACCTCTCTCTGTGTGCCAGGGACACTGGGGATGCTGGGCCAGTCTTCATTAGGAAAGTGCAAAAGAACTGGAACGTTTCCTTGCTGAGGCACAAAGGCCCTTTGCCTCTTTTGTTGGCTCAGAAGCTTCAATCAGCCTCAGAGTTTCAAAGGTTCAACCTGCAGAGTTCCAACTGGGCTGGGATTGAGTAGTGCACTGGGTACTGAGTAAAGAAACAAGTGTCTCTGCCCACTCAGTAACCCCAGACTGATGACATCTCCCTGTGAAGGTTGAAACACAATGCTTTATCATTTGAGTCATCAGAATAACAGGGTGATGAAATACCACTATACCCTTCACTTTCAAACAACTATTTACTGCTTGGCAACCTTTGAAAAAACATAAACAACTGTTCTTAAGGACTTACCAAAACCGACTCTCTAGCATCACACATTCAGAGCAGTCAGCTTCCTTTGAAAGTTAAAAAAAAAATGCCCTGCCATCCTAGCTGGTAGTTAGTCAGTGATAGACAGATATATAAAAACTGAGTTTAGTGAAAAGAAAAGAGAAATGAACCATTAGAAAAGGGTGTGATAGTTCAGAAGAAAAGTCATAGAAGAGGACTAGGGGGAGCAAATTCCATTGTTTGTTACCCCCAGCTCTTAACCAAGTCAGGGGGAAGATGGAAGATGATCAGCATACAGAGGACCCACTTATTGTTGCTTTTGTTATAACCAAGTATGCGTAACAAAACAGATAAACTTTCTTTCTCCCTATCATGCTAAAAGGAGAGAAATTATTTATAAAGGACAATTACAAAGAGGTGCCTTAATACCAGATATAACTCACTAATGTCTCCTAGCATGTTCCCATTCCCCATTCCCCACTTACATAAATTAAACCATGAAATAACTCTGTTAATTTTGTTAATTCCACAAATATCTATTATCTCCTACGGGAAAGCTACTATGCAAGGCACTGGTGATAGATAAGTGAAATGTTAGTCTTGTACTCAAATAGACCACAGTCTAGTGGATGAGCCAAAATAGTACAACAATGGCAGTGTGGGAAAGTGGGAAAACCGCAGCCTTCAGACCCAGACGGACTGGATTTGAATCTTTGCCCTGCTTCCTGTTTGCTAGCCTCGCCAGCTGAGCCTGTTCTGTCACTTGTAAGATGGAGACAACTGTCTATACAATGAAGGGCACTTTTATGAACTAGAAATACCATTTCTCAAATAAATTCAGTGTTCAATAAGTGGACATTGGCTGTGCTAAATAACTTGTGTTTGTATATCTGAATCCACACTCTACATATTTCAACCCTATTCTATGAACTAGGAAGATGACCTTTATAAATTATACATGCAAATTACATATTCCTCTACTTATTCTTTGACTTCCGGTTGGATTTATCCAATTGAAGTCATTGACAGTAAATTGGAGGGCATGAGGGGGTATGAAGTTGGGGTATGTATTTTTTAGGCTACCCCCATGTGAAGTAGCTGTGGCTATTTCTACCAAAGACCACAGCTTTCATAAGGTGAAGTACCTTCATCAGGTACTGTCCCTATCCTTCATCAGGCTTAAAGTGATAACACTTTCTGATGCTGCTAGCACCCTTGTTGCTTCCTCCAAACTCTGCCTATATCTTTGTTTTATTAAACTCTGCTCAAACTGCCCAGCTGAAGTATGACATCTGTTTCCTGTAAGACCATGATAAATATGTGTCATTAATAGTGTGGATAACAAGGCACTATGGGATCAGAGGAAGAACAAAAAATAACACTGTCCTGGAGGATGTCAGGGAGACTTCTTGGAGGATGCATTATCTAAAGGACTACCTGAAATTCATGAGAGTTAGCAATGTGAAAAAAAAGCAGGATGAGAACATTTCAGGCAGAGGAGTACCATATGTAAAGGCTCACAAGCAAGGAGGTAAATACATTGTGGAGGAACTTCAAATCTCTCAGCTTAGCTGGAGCAAAGGATGAGAGATATAGGATTATAGATGAAGCTATGAAGTTGTGAATTTGGACCTGTTCACAAAAGACAATGTATGATTTTTTATACAGGCAATGAAATACTGTTAAAGGATTTTAACTCAGGTTATATGATCACATTGCATTTTAGAAACTAATATAAAGAAGGGATTAGAAGGGATGCAAGACTAGAGACAAAGAGTCAAGTAAGCAAGCCAGGTAAAAAATAAGGTAGTCAAAAAATATCAGTGTCAAAAGAAATGGAAAAGATGGTGTGAATATACCAGATATTAAGAAAATAAACTATATATGATTTAGTGAGCAATTAATATAAGGATGAGGAAGAAAAAGAAGTCAAACAGAGGTCCCACCATAAAATTTAACATCTTTGTATAATCCTGATTTTCCCTCATATAAAATGTCTTGTTCATTCATCCTCAAGGGTACTTTGGAAGACAGAAGGTTTTGACTTGGGCAACTGGGTGACTTTTGGTACAACTGCTCTTCAGAAAAATGAAATTAAAGTTTAAGCCAGTGGTGTGGTGGGGGTGCCTCACACAAGCTTGTGAAAGTCAAATCAAATGCACACATCTCTTCCTAACTCTGAGCTCAGTGACATCACATTGGTAGCTTGAAATTGGTCATGGCAGGACTAAATACTACCAATCAGGCTTTTATCACCCATCTACCCAAATAGATGGTTGTTAAACATTTAGCAGCTACCACTGGTTAAGGCCATTTTTTAAATGGAAGGGATACCTCTGGTAGTAATGGCAGAACTGAGGTATGACTTGAGTCAAAAATCCTGTACAGAAACTGATAGTCAAAACAGAACTGGGGGGAAAATTTTAGGACCTGAATGAAAGGCAGATTATAATGTTCAGTGGGACATCTATAAGGAGCCAGCTGAGGAACAGAGAGAAGAGCCTGAAATATCTGAGGAAACAGGTAATTGAGGTTGCGAATCAGTATTGAGAAATCAGGATAGCCTATAGCCGAAGAATCAGAAACCAGGAGCGTGAGAAGAAGAGGAGATAATTCATACATTAAAGATGAGGACAAAGTTATATCAAGACAAAGCAAGAAACAGAAAGCCCTTAAATTGGTGGTGTACCTTATTGCCAGTTTTTATAAAGGAGATCTTCCATTTTCTTGCTGGGAAATTGCATTGGAATATGTCATCACCTCCACCTCCATGCACAAGGCAGGTCAGAGTTTAGAGAGCTGTCCATGGTTGCAGAGCAGATATGAGATGAGGTTGTGTACATAGTCAGCAGCTGGCCAAGTATAATCTTTAAACCTACAGTTTTATAGTTCAGAAAGTCTTGAGGCCATTCATCCAGGAGGTAGAAGTCCTAGATGGGCCAAAAGGCAACTCCTCGTTTCCCTAAAATATGACGAGCAGGACTGGCTAAATAATTTGTAGGCCCAATACAAAATGTAATGGTAAGGTTTCTTGTTCAAAACATATTAAGAATTTCAAGGTGGCAACAGGTAAACATTTAACTAAGCACATGCTCATGAATTTGGTCACTTTGGTAATGGGAAAACTTGGCCTAAGTACTATCTTTCTCTATTTAATCCAGATTCTTTCTTGCATTATTCAGTGCTAAATAAACTTTGAAAGACAGGAAGATACTGGCTTTTTGGCTGATGACCATAGACCTGTTAAATACAGACTCCCTGGAACCAGGAAACTTAAGACTCAGAGAAACATGATTTCAATGACACCTCACTAATGAAACTTCATAGCAAGTGGCAAACACTCTAAGAATAAGTATCATTGTTTCCAAGCATGATTAATTGAATAGGCTAAATGATGTAACAAACAATGCAACATTTCAGTGGGTACAGAAACAATAGAAGTTACTTGCTCATATCATAGTCAAGTGAAGACCAGTGACGCTTTCGTTTCACATAGAGACCAAAGGCCCTTCAGTCTTGTTGACCCATCTTCCTTTACAGCAGTGATTTTCAACCTTTTTCATCTGATGGCACAAATAAACAAATGACTAAAATTCTGCCACACACCAACAAATATATTTTTGTTGATCTGACAAAAAATAGATATAATTTTGAGTCATTCACAACAGAAAGCTATTATTGTGTTGACTATTGTCATTTTTTATTTGACAATCTAAGAGAAAAGAGGGCAGTTCCCATGACTAAATAGCCAGGTATTGCATGTTTTAAAAGTTCTTATGGCGCACTGGTTGAAAATCTCTGATTTAGAGCCTTAGAGCTGACTCCATTTAGTTGGTAAATGGAGAAAGAAACTAAGAATTCTGTGTGGGAGGTCTTCATAGGTCAAGACTGAAAGTGGTCACAATTGCCTTTACTCCATTCCTTTGGCCATAACTCTCCTATATAACCGTCTATCCATGAAGGAGACTGCAAAGTATGGTTCTGTGCCCGCGAAGAGAAGAATGTGAACACTGATGAATACTAGCAGCCTTAAACACATGAAGACTGTTGGTGGTAGCTCGTGATCAAGAACAGCTCCACATTCTGTTTTAGTCAAGAATTCCTCCTTTCCTTCTTTCTCTTCTTTCCATCATTAAATAGATATTTTCCAGGAGCCTATAATATGCTGGCCTATGCTAAGTACATAAGAGTATAATGTTGATAATACATAAAACGTGCAATCAGAAAGAACTATTCACAAACAAAAGTGCAATAAAAAGAGGACAATATATGCCTTTTATTGGACCTGCAGTATCTATGTCAAACTAGAGACATGTGGGTTTTATTAAAGATACACTGATTTTTCCCTAAAGAGGATTTTCTCTCAAGAGACGGTTCAGTGGGATCCCACCAAAGCCAAACCTCCATGGAACGTGGGTGTCAGAAGTGATCTGTGAAGTCCCTTCTAGCTCTGACATTCTAAGATTTTATATTCATGAAAAGCAGAGCCAGGAAACCAGCTAAGGAGCCAGGACAAGAGCTAAGAAATAGCATGTGAATGAGAATTAGCAATAGCAGATTGCAATTTTGGGGTAAGAGCTGACACAATGAAGAGCCTACTGAGTGATTTGGGAGCTATTTTCTGACTTAAAAAATACTGGTCAGGCAGTTGAGTGGAACAGTGCTGGGAACACAGAACCTGAATTCTTGAATATTTGGAAGCCATTGAATTTTGGAGTATATAAGAGTAATACCAGGAACTTGTTTAAAATGCAGATTCCCTGTCCAGAATTTCTGACTCCATATATTAAGGGCAGGAACCAGGAATATGTGTTTTCAACAAGAGTCTCTAAGTGATTGTGTCTCAGAAATCTGTGGTTGAGATTGCATGTCTCAAACAGCTACTGACTACAGTAATGAAGCTCAGTGGAATCAGATGTCCCAGGCCTTTTCTCTCCTGTAAGGTGTCATGTGGCAGACCAGAAATGATCGGTGTCCCATTTCAACTTTTCAAAGCATATAGTGCTATGGCTCACCATTCCTATAGCTTTCCTTCGCTGCCTGCATTTGTAGAGTGGTTATGAGAAGGCAATTGCAATAAGACGGAATTGCAATAAGACTTTCCAGCTGGGTGTGTTGGCGCACATCTGGATTAAAAACCAGAGGAGACAAATCAATCCAAGAAACAGCTGTTTCCCAACATCTGACTGTTTAACACTGGGGACAACGCATCTGGATTTAGGGCTCTTTATTTTCCTATTTGAGCTGGAAAGTTTAGCTTCACAAGGCACTGTTTTTCTCACTTTAGACAGTTTGTCAAAAACGCTTTCCCATTCAGGTTGACTGGTGCTCAGAGCTGTCTCTGGGGTTAGAAAATTAGATCAATTTTCATGGACCACAAACTTGGGCTTCCCAGAGGTTCAGATAGTGCTAAGAAAGCTCTTCCTGTGACAACCAAAACATGGTATACAGCTGCCTTTCCTCCTTCCACACTTCTCAGATAACACTGGGAAAATGGTTTTGTCTTTCAGGGTTTGTCCTAGACCCTTACTGAAGCCCAATTTCATCTGGAAACAGATGCTAATGGTCGGGGGCAGGACATCCTAAGAACCATCAGATGTACAACATACTCAGGAACAATGTCTAGGACCTTAGATCCCACCCAGAAGTTCCCATTACACTGCACCTTCTTACTTCTGAAATTCTTTTTTTACTTCAATTTCATAATATGAACCAGCTGCCATGGTAGAATCCTAAGTGAATGATTCTACATACTCAAGGAATGATGCCTTATAAACTATAGATTCTGAAAACATAACCAAAGTACCATTTTGTGTTGCACCTGTATCTCTGAAAGCGAAAATGTTTAAGGGAAGGTTTAGCTTTCATCAGAGGTTGCCAACTTTACTTTTGACTGTGACAGACTCCACACTTGAGGCCTCTTCTGACAAACAGGATCACTCCATCAAGTTGTGGGATCTCTGGGTTTTAAAAAAAATCTAGCTGCAGTCCAGTTGCAAGAAAAAGGAAATTAGCTAGATAAAGTATCTCATATGAAGACAAACTTTGGTATATTATTTTATTCCTTTACTGAGAAATTCGTTGTAACCAGATCACAACTCACATTGATTTATGAGGTATTTCTTCCAAGTGGGATGGTCATTTCTACCCACACCCAGGAACATTCCAGAAGCAAGGCAAGCTGAGTCTTCAAGTTTTTATACTGTCCTGTTCATTGCAGGGTAGACACGGGGATAATGTGGAAGTTGCTACATATAAGTCTCTCTCACTGTCATCTACATCTCAGGAAGTAATATTACATACATTATTATTATTTAGAAAGCAGTGGAGCCAGGAGCAGTTCCATATCCTACTGTATATACAATGGCAACCAGTGCTCAGCCATGGTTGAAATAACATTTTTACAAGCATTTTGGCTTCTGTGATGAAAGATAGGGCCCTACCTTCCATGGAGTAATTGAGCAGCAAAAACTGATGAGTAGTACAGGAAGGCCTCATTTTATTGTGCCTTGCTTTATTGCCTTTGGGCCAGACTCAAATTTCACAAAGTGTATTACAGTGTCACAGAGAATCCAATGGTTTAAGCTTTAAAAAGGGCTCAGAATCATCACCATGAGGTTGTGGATCTGGGGCAGAGTTTCACTGCATGACCACCTTCCAACCCCCAACAACCTTGTTACATAGATAAAATTAAGTACAAAATGAATATAAAGGCCGGAGGAAAAGTCATCCCAAAGGAGCACCCTGTAGATTTCAAGAAAAATCCTGTTGGGATGATGGACTTGCCTTAGTGTCAATCCTGAGTGGTTTTAGGGCTTTGTTGTAATTGTTTTTGCTAATGCTTAGATGCTTTCCTCAATCACTCACCATCAGGTTATAAACTTGAAGCATCCTATTTCCATCAACTGGCCCTTCACACACACACGCACACGCACACGCACACGCACACACACACACACACACACACACACACCTGTTCAAGGACTATCATCTTGATTTTCTATATGCTAAATGCAACTTTGAATTACAGATACTTGTTGACTGACAATGGGGTTACATTCTTATAAACCCATTGTAAGTTGAAATATCATAAGTTTAAAATGCATTTAATACTCCTACTGAACATCATAGCTTAGCAGAGCCTGCCTTAACTGCACTCAGAATGTTGATATTAGACTATAGTTAAGCAAAATTATCTGGCAATATATAGAGTATCAGCTGTTTATTCTCATAACCTGGTGGCTAACAGGGAGCTGAGGCTCACTGCAGTAGCCCAGCATCATGATAGGGTATCTTAATACGTATTTCTAGGCTAAAATTTTAAATTTGAAGTATGTTTTCTACTGAATGCATATCACTTTTGCACCATCGTGAAGTTAAAAAATTGTTAAATTGAAACATTGTAAGTCAGGGACTGTCTGTAGCATCAAAACATGCCTGTACGAGACATCTCCTTAAGGAAATGCTTTTATAGAACTCCCATTTAATGTCATATATATTTTTACTTCTGTAATTTTTATTTATAGTATTATAATTTTTTAAGATGTGAGCTCATGTGAGGAATGGCCAAAAAAAAAAAAAAAAAAAAGCTCCTCTGAAGAATTGCTATTGAAGATACTTCCGATGATTTGGTTTTGTGACATTTATTCTTATAGTTAATTTCTCCAAAAATTGATGTCAGAAAGAAAATTAACATATTCTGAAGATCAGGTAGTTTTTCCTTTTATTATAACAAGAGGTATATCTACCTTTGTTTATCCCCTGCCCCCCTTTTTTTTTCTTCCTTGATTTGCCTGTCAGGAGCTTGGAGGTAACTCAGTTCTTAATTACTGTGAATGGCTCATCTTTGGTTTAATTCTCTAATTTTTATCTTGTTCCTACTAACTTCCCAGGTGACCCTCAGGAACAAGTGGTCATCTGTGGAGAGGTCATCTGGTTGAGACTGGGAAACAGCCAAGGTCTCAAAAGTGGCAGTTGTTTTTAGGAAGCTTTGATTCTCTTAGTGGAGTCCTTAGAGTCTTGGAACCTTTCTCTATGTGATGTTTGATGTCCTTTTCTTATTTATTTTAAATTCTATGTAAGAGTATATATTTATTTGTATTATGAGACACTTAAAATTATTTTTGGAAGAAGAGAGTTTATAAATCATAAATAAATGATCATGAATTATAAATATTTGGCATTAAGATTTCAGCAATCATAACTCAGTTATGTGTTCAACCCACCATCAAAACAAAGTGGCCATGAAGGAGCATGAAGAAACACTAAGCTCCTATAGCTCTTACCCCATGAACAAATCACTTGTATCTTGGATGGCACCTAGATATAGTAATCTAGAATGATAGTGGAAAGAAAGCCATGAATTTGTGCATCTTAACCTTTTTTCCCTCTGCAAAGGGCAGCAAAAAAAACTTTGGCTTTAGCATCTCCTCAAATTAAATAAATATAGACAGTTGCATGGTTTTAAAAACTGATTCTGAGATGAGCAGAAGTGAAATAAGAGCAGTAGCTGGAATATTCTTCAGCCTGGAAAGTTTTCCTTGGGATATTTTTGTTTGGTAAGCAATCATTTCTTATTTCAAATTCTTCTGTTAGACTAAATGGCTGTGTGAAATCAAAAATAACAGTGAAGATAAGTTACTCTAACTTCCCCACATTTAGGTGACCTCTTAGCATTGTTCCTTGGTGCTGCCCCAGTGCCCTGTTACTGAACTCTGGGAGGGTGAGCCTTAAGAATGGACTCTTAGGCACCAATTGTGTGTCATTGACTACAAATTTAGGAGGACAAAGAGATGAAAGCAGATGGAGATACTGCCAATTGGGAAATGAGAACACTATAGTATGAAAGGAAAAAGGGAGAACATTCCAGCTGAGGGACTTTTAGGAAAGAATGATCAGAAATGAAAGTGTCTGGAAGGCATGTGAAATTGGGTGGGGAGGACTGAGATTACAAAATTTGGGTACCTAATATGATAGAAAATGGAGAATATATGAAAAATACAATTTAAAGTAGTGAAAAATAAGATTTCATGTATATGTTGGGATTAGATTATCAAAGGCAGTAAAATTTAATAATGTTTCTAGAAGGATCTATAGGGGTACACAGTATGGATTAAAGGATCTAAAGATTACAGTGAGAAAAGAAACCAAAAGGCTGTTGTGAAAGTCCAGCAAGAGTTGAGGTGAAAAGATGATAAGGTTTTAGATGTGGTTAGTGGCAATATAAAGGGTGGAAAGAACCAGTGTTTATTGAGCAGTTAATCGTGTGTCTGACCTTTTACACACATTATTTACCCACTGCTCATGACAGTTTTGAAAGGTAAGTAAGATGCTCACAAGTCTACAGATAACACATTAAAGGTAACGCTTTCAGGAATTCATTTAGCTACTATGAATAGTCAAGATTTGAATTCCATACTTTCCAATTCCAAAAACTACAGTCTTCCCTATTTTAACTTTAGCTCTCCTGAGAGACTAAGAAGAAAATATGAGATTTGCTCTCACAGCTGATTTCTTTCCCAAAATAAAAAGATGGTTACTGGAGACTTTAGACTTTCTATCTTGAATATAAGAAAGAAAAATAGTGTCAGAGATGGAGACAAAATAGTTATGAAAAATTAAAGAAAAAAGGAAATAACAGTGACCCTAATTTCTGTTGATACTTTCTTCTAGGTACTGTTCTAAGCACTTTACCTACATTATCACATTTAATACTCTGAAAAGTTTATAAGACAAATGCAATTATTATGCTCATTTAGGTTAGGAAGCTGGGGCTTATTTGGGGATGTGAAGGAACTTGCCTAATATCTTAGCCTGGAATCCCCCAAAAGTATAGCCTGAGACAAGGGGTTGCATGCCAAGTAGTTTATTTGAAGAAGTTACCCCAAGGAATAGGAATGGGGGACTCGGAAGAGGGAGAAAGGCAAGCAGGGAAAGCCAGTCTAAGCTGTCTAACTGACATGGTCACTGAATGGCCAACAGCCTCAATCTACCTGGGACTCTCTGTGAAGCAGACAAAATTGCCCAGAAGAGACAGAATAAGGGGCTATTCAATAACTGGTTCCCATCCTCCCATTGGTCAAAGGTTGCCCCATAAGTGGTCAACTTCCTTGCACTTTCAGATTTACACATGCATTAGAATGTTAAACAGGTTCTTACAGACATCTCATGTGGCAATGACAGCTCAGAGATGAGTGCAGCCAAGGCAAACTGTGGTCAGAACAGTTAGATATATCACAGCAATGTCAGGAGTGAAAGGATGTGAGATGGGCCACATGAGTGGTCAGGGAGCACACAAGGTGCAGAGTCAGGACAAGTATTTGAATGCAGGTACCTTGACTCCACAGCCAAAGCTCATACAGCAGTGGTTCTTAAACACTCATTTGAGACTCACATGGAAGGCTTGTTGAAACACAGCTTACAAAGCCCCAGTTCTAGAAATTTTGGTTCTTTACATCAGAGGTGAAGCCAGAGAATTCAGATTTTTCTCAGTGCACAAGTGGTGCTGCCAATGCTGTTTCAGGAACCACACTTTCAGAACTGCTGTCTTACACACCACACACACTATACTGTCTTGCCAAAGATTTCCAAGATAAGCGTAGAGAAAATGTATCACTGTGGGTGAAACTGTGCCCAGTTCACTGACTTTCAAGTTCTTGGTAAACAGCTTGGATGCCTCTCAAAAGGAAAAGCTTCTCTCTTCCATAAGGAAAACAAGGTTTAGATCATAACCATTGGTGCAAGAGATGATATGCCTGGTTCAAGAGATTCTGGACGGTCAAAGAAATAGAGTGACGGAGTATCACACTTCACTCAGGAGTCCTAAAGAAATAATTGTGAAACTTGAAAAGTCACGAAAATCTGGGAGATTTAGAGTATGATGAAGTTTAACATCAAAATGAGAGAGCATGAGAGAGCAAGCACAGCAGCTGCTCTAGCTAAATCTTTATATCTGGGCTGCTCCATAAACAAGCTGTCAGTTTTTGCTACATTTAATGAACATATGTTTTTAAAAGTCTGCAAAATAAATAAGATAGAGTTCTTACTTTCAAGTTTACAGTCTTATGAGGATGAGAAACAAGAAAGCAATTAAATTAAAATCTACCTTGTAGCCTATAGAAAAAGAAACAAAAGTCTGTACCAGTATAAAAAAGAAAGTAACAAATTTTGCCTTGCAGAGTTACCTGAAGGTGTTAATAAGAAGGTAGTAATTAACCGGGAATGAAAGAGGAATGGGGATTAATGTGCAAAGAAGGGAGGAAAGGCTATTCTGGACAGAGGAACACCCTGCACTAAGGACCCAGAATGTGTTGGGAACAATGTTGAGCTCAGCTTGATTGGAGATTATCAAGATATTTGCTGGAACCAAAGTGTGAAGTCTTCATGTGCCAACTAAAAGGTTTGAACTTCATCTAGTAAGCAGCAGACAGATAGCAGAGGTGTTAAAACAAAATTTGGCACAAGCAGTTTTGGTTTTTAAGATTTAATTTTCTAGAAAGATTTCTAGATGAAGTATGAAAAATCAAGTTGATTGGAAAAGTGAAGTGTGGAAGATCAAATGTGGAAATAAAGGTTCTGAAACAATGCAATGGCAACAGGGATAAAGTATCCCTGTTGAAGAGATCAGATTTGAAGGTCATGGAAAGATCAGAATCCAGAGTCCAAACATGTTCAGGAAGTGGGAGAGAGGGGGAGAGAGAAGTTCCAAAATTAGTTATTACCTTGAAGGTCCTTCACAAAAGTGTGAGTTCTTGATCTGGGTCTAAAGGTAATGATCCATAGTTTTACCATAATGCTTAAAGTTTTTTGTTTGTTTTTTATTAACCACGTAGACATAGATAACTCAAAGACGTTGTGGGAATTCTTCCTATAGCGTTCTTTAAAATACTAAATATAGGTAGAATAAATGCTTTGAGAAATAAGTTCACAAGGCTTTCTTAAATGTGCATTGAGATCCTCTGAGTAATCCCTTTTTCACAGATGATCTCTCAGGAATGGTTTTCCATTGAGTACAGTCTGAGAAATGTTGCTTTAGGATGTCTCGGAGCTCTTCCTCTTCACAGGAAGATAACTATTAGCAGATAATAAAATGGAAGGAGACACTTTCTTCAAAAGAGGCATTGTGGTATAGAGGGCAGGTCATGGGCTGCAGAGATGATCAAACTGGGAACAGTATCCTGATTCTGTATGTCTATAATTTTGGGCAATTTAGGCAAACTCTAAGTCTTAATGTGGTCATCTATGAAGAGCAAATAACAATGCCCACCTTGTAGAATTGTTAGGGAGCTAGGGACAATATATACAAAGTATCTGGTACTTAAGCAATGAATTATGGCTGCTAATTTTACATTAGGGAGGCTCAGAATTTTAGCTTATACTATTAGCTCTGCTCCCGTTCTGCCTTTTGATTGGGTTGGGAATGTTCTTATCCCCTTTGTCTTCTGGGGCTTCAAGTCTTCACCTTTTGTTTCTTATCCTTCCCATTGCCAATAAGTATTATTTCTTCCTACCATCTATTAGTTTCTGCTGTTGATTGGTTTAGCTTTTATGTACTAAACCAATGGGGTCAGCTCATTTAAAAAAGGCTAAATGGTGTGGATCTAGGCTTGGTGGTTTCTAGAGTCAAAGATCATAAAGCTAGAAGAGTTTTCTTTTTAAAAACAGTCAAAACAGTAGGAGAGATCTAGGGAGTTGAACCATGAGCTATTTCTGTACAATTCCATGGGTCTGGATCCAATTTCTGTTCTAGGATGACTCATAAGACTAAATCACAAGCATGTCAGAAAAAATAACTATTATGACCTCTTCAGGTTACAGTTGAAAATGATTAACATGCTGTTGTGAGGATTCTTCCTCTGGCAGGAAAGTCAATAGATGTTGGCTTAACTGGAACACATAACTTGATGAAACTCTATTCTTTCTCAATTATAAGATTCTAAGCCATTAATTTTTTTAAAGGTGCATGATATTTGCTCTAATATAAAAGTTCTCAGCTCCTATTCAAATCCCTCACAAGCCATAGTATAGTAAATTTAGAAACCTTATTGCAATAAGACCACCATCTGCTATTATGATGAAAAAATTTCAGGCATGTACTCTTTTAATGTGATACTCAAAAAATTTCCATTGCTCCCTCTCTCTGTTTACTGAATTAACCATAAACTTCTTAATGTGCAATTAAAAACTCTCCAAGGGCACCGTGAAGCAAAGGGAAACTAAATTGTGTGAGTTGGCCAATGCTTCTCAACCTTTAGAACATGTATGAGTGACCTGAGGATCTTGATAAAATGTGGTTCTGAGTCAGCAGCTCTGAGGTGATATTGCCCAGAACAAAGCCATGCAAGACCTTAGGTGATGAGAATTAAGGAAACAAAGAGCCTTAAGTATTAAATTCCAGGGTCAGGAAGTGGGTAGGGAAAAAAAAAAACTAGTAAAAGGCTCTACGGAGAAATAGCAGTAAGAGTTGAAGCCTGGAGATATTCCCAAAAGGATTTTCCCTCCAGGGTGACATTCTTTAAGACAAATGAGGTGGGGGAGGGGGGTGAAGTGGCAGTGTGGAATCAGGTACTTGACTTTCTTTTTAGGGCTTATATTTCTTTCTGTCTGGGTACTACTTAACCACGTTTCCTGGGGTTTTGGAACTAATAATCTGAAACTACCTGAGCCTTTTTTTACCAGTGCTAGAGCTGTGTTCTAAAATAGGGGAGGAATATGTGTCTTGATTCCATATTCTTGGGGTGAGATTAAGGCAGTCTACATCTCTCTTTGGTTTGAGAATTTTAAGTGGAGCTTTGTCATTAGTCATAAAATCCCATCCAAAGTCACCTGGGAGCTTTCATGCACATCAGACTTGTAACAAGCTTCCAGAATTCTAAGGTGTTAGGATGGTAATTTATTAAACAGTTACTATACAATGGATACCATGGTAAGGCCTCTATACATTATCTCATTTGAATCATTGTAAATAAGCACTGAATAAGCAACTAGTCAATTAAACTGAATGACTTATAAGATAACACTAAAACTTTTCTCAGGGTTGTAGTTTTAGCCTATCCTTTGTATAAGTGGTAATTAGTGGTTGTAGAGTTTCTTTGTCATTGGATATTGACTGTTTACCCTCCTTTCTAACTTTGAGAGTAATAGATTCAAAAGTAATTACTTAAGACTCTTTATAAAATATAGATGATTTTCAGTATCAATGATGTATTTTAATTGTTTTTATTTGGTGTTTGGAGAACATGCTGTTCTAAAAAATTGGAGTTCCTGGCACCATAGTTCCTTCTGGGATTTCACTCAGCTTCTCAACTGAATCATTTTCATTTTAATCAAACTATTGCTTGGAGCTATGATAATACCATAGGAAGTCCTTTCTGGATCTCACTTTGGCCTTTATATGGCTAATACTCCCTTTTGAAATTCAATCCATGGGTTATGTTTCCCTCCACTCACTTCTGTGAAAGTAAAACATTAACATGTTAAATTGCTACTTGCTTACTTGCCTTTTTAAGAGGAGTCCAAAGGTTAATAAATGAAAGTGTTTCCTCAGCAGAGCTTGGCTATAATATTTAACTTTCAGTTTATCTCTGGGACCAGGTACACAAGGAAAGTTTTGCTCACAGTGTAGAATTATTTAAACATGGCTATGAGGGGCATAATCTTGGGAGATTTTTTAAAGTATATCTTCAGCACCCAGCACCATTCTAGTGCACAGTCAGTCTCTGAGGTATGGCCTTAAGTATCTGCAACACCAACAACAGTAACCATCATCTCACTGTGTGATCCTTGTGCCCAGCCGGGTTTGCAAACCACTGCCCAGGGCAATGATATGATCCCATCTGATCAATAAATAAGGGGCAGCCATGTCTTTACTTGGCCAAACATTTTAGAAAGTCATAAGTGTGCTCTGGGGAACACCTACATCAGAATCTCGTGTTAAGCTTATTTAAACAGCCAATTCCAGGACTGGTACCTGGACTTAGTGAATCTGAATTTCTCAATCTTAGAAATTTCTTTTCTATCAGGGTCCCCAAGAGATTTCTATGGATGCCAGAGTTTCAGAACTTCTCTCTATAAGAATGAGCAATCAATCACCTAGGTGGATATTCTATTTGAGTTCTCTGATCATATTTTATTCTATCCCTGATCTGCAAGAACCATGATAATCATTCTAAGGAATGATTCTCAAGTTTTTCTGAATAGCAAGGCCCCTTTAGTGACTTCTATGAATCCTCTCTTGAAAATTTCACACAGGCACATAAACCCATTTTACATTTCAGGAGGTTCAAGGACTTCAAGCCAATTTACATATTCCAGATTGAAAACTGTTGCCCTGGAAAAGATAACTGAG